>NW_026556141.1:0-41330 GCF_029017545.1 Prosopis cineraria | reverse complement strand
ATTGAATCTAATAGAAATATAAAAATAGCAAGAAAACCTTGATACAATCTTCCGCATGAAGACCCTCAGCGGTTTTACTTCTGATGGCCTCCATTTGATAAACTCTTGCCGCCAATTGTGCAGAACATTGACAGGTGTGACAATAAGTGCAGTTCTTAACCCCAGATCAGTGCTTCTCATTGCTGTGTACAAGAAAGTTATCACTAAAATGGCCAGTCGATCAGACCAAAACCATTAACCAGCAAAGATAGAAGTGCATGATGTTAATTATGATTTGATTTATCACTAATTGTAACTAAGTAGGATGACTATGACTGATTAGTTTCCTTGTGATTAGGATGATTATGATTAAATTAGGCTGATTTAATTTTGCAATTATTAGCCATTATTCCTTGCCTTGTACATCTACCATAAATAAGATGCACATGTATGTCAAAATTCAGAGACTAAGTTTCCATTCTCATTTGTGCTCTTACCTTCCATGGTAAGAGGGCTACTAGTGCCCATGCATCATTCTGATCATTCGTTCCTCTCTTCCCTTCTTTTCTCACACCCTCTTCCACCTTATTTTGTGCACTTCTATTTTTAAAACACATGCTGTGCCTTGCTCTTGCATCCCTTAAAGCAAACCTTGCTCCAACTTGCAATCAAATTCTCTCTAGTCTAGATGTTTCATAATTGGATAATGTTCTGACAAGATTACAACTGACCATCCATCCCACTAAAGTGGCACCTACTAATGACACCTAGACGGTCGAGCAATTTTGACAGAACAAGAATTTATTCTTTAATTTTATGCACATATTTAAAATCCCCAGAATAAGTAGAATACCTGAAAGGTTTTGCCAAGGCCCATTGTATGAGCGAGAATACAGCCAAGACCTTTATCCCCGGACTTCACTTTTCTGATTGACTGTATTATATTCTCCCACATAAATCTTATTCCTGCAATCTGTAATTGAAAAATGAATGCTGAGTAAAGGGTAGGAAAGACAAGCCAAAACAAATCCAGGTAAAAGCATTTTAGATGCCCAAGGAGGAGGCACTGCACAAAAAAAAAAAAAGCATGACCAGAACACAAGACTTTAATGCTCTGTTTGGTTAGAGAGAAACATGAGAAGAAAGAAAATATGAGAGGAAAACAGGAGAGAAAATACATTTTCCCCTGTTTGGATGAAAAAGAAAAAGTGAGAGGAGAAAAATTAGGAAAAAAATGAAGTGTGAAACCCATCACATTTTCCTCCCAACTTTTCTACCCAAAGGTGAAGAGATTTTGAGAGTAAATTCTTACTTCCACTATCTACCCTCTCCTCTCTCCCCTCTTTTGCCTGCTTCAACTACATTAGTTCCTCACAAACAATCAGATTTTGATCTCCATAAAAATTTGTGTCTTTAGCTTTCTAGAACTAATTTAATTTTAACAACTAATTTTAATATAATTTGATTTGATGATGTTGATTTTAATATAATTAATTTGATTTTAAGAAATAGAAACAGAATTTGCGTCTTTAGCTTTTTACATTTTTTTAACAACTAACTTGATTTTAAATTATTTTGATGATGTCAATTTTAATATAATTTATTCTTTCAATTTATTTTACAAAGATAATCACATTAGATATGATATATACTAATATAAGGGTATTATAGTCATAATAATTTTTATTCATTTTCTTTCCTCTCTTTTTCTCCTGCCCATCCAAACACAATGAGTGATAACATTTTCTTTTCAATTTTCTCTTCTCTCCATTTTCTTTCCTCTCAACTTTTCTTCTCATCCAAACAGAAGATAAGTGATGTTAAGGATCATTCCTACAAATGACTAGAACACAAGAGGTCAAGTGAGATTAAGGATCATTCCTATTCCTAATGCCTGTCATAAAGAGACTTGGAACTTTTTGTAATCACTTCTGGCCATAATAACATATTAAGGTGTGTCAGCTTCCAAGATTATCACTGACAAGGACAAAGCTAAAATGGGATGCTTAAGGGGCATTTTGGCAGGCTGAAAATTAGGGGATGGAAAAGGAAAAGGGCTTCCTTTCCTTCACAAAACACACTTGGCCGCACCATTTTCTAGGAGAGAGAATTCCAAATTTTCCTTCATCCACAGGAAGCCTGCCTCCTCCTACTCTTGGTGGGAAGCGATTTTCCAAGGTAGGAAATTCCCAACTAGTCCCCCTTCATCATTGTCAAAGGTTGTTTGTCTAGCAACTATCGCTTGCTCGCTTCTCAAATAGATCTGCTCATCTTTTGTTGGTTGGTCTTCATGTTGTCTGCAGATCTGCTTGTAGTGGTCAGTGGCTTCTTCTTTGACATTGGTTGTTGCCAACTACTTAGCCTTGCTCCGCCACTATCTTGGTTTGACAGCATCATTTTACAAGGAGTGGTTTCTGGTGAAGTCATTCGCAAGCAAGGAAGACAAGGGACCATTGAAATGTTGATGATTTCCAAATTAAATGTTGATTTTTGTGGATTTATGATGTCTGTGTTGTATTAGTGAAGATAACCTAGACATAGACGGTGGCTGGGGAGATGAAGGTCAAAGGAGACAAGGGAGCCTTTTCTTCCCCAGTGAAATAGGGGTATTTTAGGCATTTGCTTTTTTTTTTTATTTTATTTTTCTTTTCTTAATTCATCAATTTCCATTCCTTTCCGTTGCATATGAAACATGGCCCCCCACTCTCCTCACCTCAATAGTTAGCTTCAGGGGGAAGGTTCTCCATCATTCCAAGTGAAGTGTTATAAAATGTAGTTATCAGCACATTAACATACAAGTAAGATCCCAAATTCCAGCATCAATTGGTATAGACTACCCAATGGAGTACTAAGAAAAGAGTAAGTTACAAAGGATCTTGGTGAGGACAAGCATAATCAAAAGTCGAATCCAGAAGGCACAATGGGAAAAAAATATGCAGGAAATAAACACATTAACCATAATCTGAAAGTGCAAACACATAATATAAACCTGATGAGCTTTCAGTTTGGCTGATGTACTAGGAGGAATTCTGACAGCCTCTTCACCTTTTTCCCTCACAACATTCACTACATAGCCTGTTAAAGCGTCACCTAGGACTTCAGAACTTGCACCTTCAGATAAATTCCCGTTGCATCCAGAAGATCCCATGATGTTAGATGAGGCAGAAAACTGTACTCGCAGAGACTCCAAACGTTCCTGACGCTCCTATAAAGATAGAAAGAATGATAAACAATCTGGGAAACAGAAGTAGGTTGGGCACAAACACACCAAACAAACAATATTCAACCTTTTCTATTGCAATTTTCCTTTTTGTTTCCTCTCCTAATTCAGCATCATCAAGGATCCTCCTAATCTTCTTTTTGCGCTTTCGCTTAGAACTGATATCCAAATAAAAAAAGGCATTTCATAATAATAAACATCTCAAATTAATGGCTTTTTATGAAGCTAATGCATCAATAAACAAGAAAAAAAATTGTTGATGAATTTTTCAAATTGATACATTCACTCCAAAAATAAATAAATTTCAGAAAGAAACGACATAAACTTGTCAAAAAAATTGCGATCCTCAATAATACAGGCAAAAGCATTGATTGATAAGATCTCAACTTGTGTTACTTAAAAACATTGATGGCAAGAAAATCAAGATTTTCTCCTTGCAAGCCTGTCAAATAGAAAAGAGAACAGAACACCTTGGCCAAGGATGCGTTAAACAATTCTACATCAATAAAATAATACGATAAAGGCAATCATGATGAATTAACATTCAAAATCAGAATCCTCAGGAAGAGAGACAATAATACAAGGTTTGCTCTTGATAGCCAATAATAAGATTGGGAAAAAAAAATCAAGAAATTGCATTGATTCTATAGGAATTGAAATGAAACAAGATAAAAACTTACATGATGCCCACAATTAAAAAATTAAAATTTATAGGATCAATGCACCTGATAGTAACATCAATCTCTGCATGTGAATTATCTGAATCACTACTGGAGCTGGAAACTGATGTGTCGACAGATCCCATAGCTTTCTCTAGTTGTGATGATAGTCCTTGCAAGAGATTTGGCTGACAGCAACAACAATGCCAACCAGTGGTCTGAACTTCAGAAAGGAATTCTGCACCAAGATTCTTCTTTATGCAGTTGTTGCAGAATAACACTTTGCATGACTTGCAGCTAACTAATTCATTGCTTCCTCCACACCATGCACAATAACACGCAGAGCTATCAGGATTGAGATCCTGAGACAAAAAAAAATGGCTCAATAAATTTCCCATTAAAAGGCAACAGACAATAAATGAGACATTTGCAGCATTTCCGAATATCATGCGTTAAATTATACACAGCAGGCCAGCACAAAGCCAAACTTAAAGTCTTTTATAATTAAGATTCCAAAACAAATTTATATTCACACAAAAGC
The DNA here is from genome assembly GCF_029017545.1 of Prosopis cineraria. NCBI lineage: Eukaryota > Viridiplantae > Streptophyta > Magnoliopsida > Fabales > Fabaceae > Prosopis > Prosopis cineraria. The sequence goes on along the minus strand of NW_026556141.1, from coordinate 36,931 downwards.
TTGCAAAGGCTTCCTCAAATCATTTACCAGAACAATGCACTATATTCCTATAAAATTTTAGAACACTTCTTTCAGGTTAATTTTCTGAAGCTTATCTTAACTGATTTTCTACTTTGTATGACTATCCAATTCAAAATTTCTTCATTGTCTATAATTCTAATTCTAATTGTTGGAATTTTCACTCCCCCCCTCCAAAAAAAACTTGAATCATAGAAACTATAAAGTAGTGAGCTTCAGATTCTAGAGTCTTTACTGGTTCTGGTTCTGATTCTGATTCTTTTTCCTCTGGTCATGATATGAGAGTTTAGACTCTTGACCCTTCTAGTACTCACTCTCATAAATAACGTTTTCATTTCCTCATTCATTCTCCTACAAAGGAAAAGCTTGTTCTTCAGAAGTCAATGCGGAGATCCGAAGCTCATTCAATGCTGAAATCCAACTTTGGACGCCGATACTTGATAGGATAAACAAAAATCACATGTTGCAGGTCCGGTGGCCCCTTTGGGCTCTTTTCCCAGCAGGTGTGCAATGAATGGATCTGAGCCAGAATATTCACCCCACTTATTCCTTCACTGTCCATATCAAATAAGGACAGCCCAGATTTGACAACTGAATCATGTGAAGATCCTCTCAATAACAGGGATCTGAACTATATAAATGCTTATATTTTCAAGGGCATACCTTTATATTTAAATATTTTATGGGGTATAGCTGTTTATATGGCGAATCTTCTATGCCTGGTTCACAAGCATTTGAAGGGAGTCTACATTTCTAACATCCCAAGCGACTGGAAAGCTCTTCTACACTAACTGTAAGCTTATTAGAATTTTGTTAGATTTTGAGGATTTGTCATCCTCAACACTTCATACTTTTCCTCTTTCAAAGAAAATTTCCTTTTTATCCAAAAAAAGACAACTAAACATATCAAGGAGGCTGAAAAATCAAAAACTTGTAATCAAACTTTTAAAACCAATAGCTAGATTTACTAATATTCTAAAACTGAAATGAGCACTGAATAATCTCACTTGAAAACATTATCGGCTTTGCACCCACCCATACCTTCACACGTTTCTTTCCTTCCGTTAAAGAATAGCAATCCCTGCAAATAATCACTTTCAAAAGAGGATGTTGGTGAACTTCAAAAGCCACTTTATCACAAACAGTGCAGCAAAATTTCTTATCCAGATGCTGTGAAGGAAGACAATCAGCAATGCTGGTACAAGTGCCTTGCATCTCAGACTGATCATCTAATGCATTTGTATTCCTAACTATATTATTTTCAACTGCATCAGCTTCATCACCACTGTTGATAGTAGTTCGACCCTTTTTAGCATCATAATACTCTTCACCATCATTTAGTCGCTTGGTACCTCTGTGATTGACATCAGGCAATAAAGATTTAGAGAGCTCTGACAAAGGGCCAATATTCATAGGCTTCACTTTGTCATGGTCATAACTGCTCTCCAGATCTTCAATATTATCAGTTTTTGTATTCAGACACCCAACTTCATTGTTAGTCACCTTTTCGCCATCATCGTCACAAGTTTCTTCCTTCATATCAGGATTAGAGCAATCAATAAATGAAGACTTCTGTTGGACACTCTCTATAGTTTCCCTCTGAAATAAATTCAGAATCAGTGACAGGATGTCATAACAGCAAAGAGCAAAGATAAGATTAATTCAGTCACGGATAAGTCACATGGTTTCCTATAATTAGCTGTCAATGCTCAATACCACATAATAGATTAACCAATCTTAATAACCCAATCACAACATCAATAATCTGAAATTCTGAATAAAAACTATTTGGATAAAATAATATGAGATATTAATAACCACCAATTACAACATGCTATTTTCATAAAATTAAATATTAAATAATAAAATATACAACAGTATGTCCTCAATAGCTTCGAAAATGACATCATCCAATTTATGGGTCAACCAGACACCAGAGGATAAAAAAAATGAGAAACATAATCATAAATTCACCTGTTTTTTATTCTTTTGATACCTCCTTCGTTTTAAATGGATTTGAAGCTTCCGATCAACAATCACATCTTCTTCTTCTTTGACCTATCAAATTCATGAGAATTGTACAATCAGATTCCTGATGAAAAGTTAAAAAAAAGAAAAAGAAAAAAAAGCTGAAATGACATACTTGTAAACACAGAGACACTGAAATATCATATCAGTGATAAAAAGGAAGGTGTAGGGGCATATATGGATATGATAATAGTAAATGGAGGCAGGGCCAATACCCCTGGCTGATCAAATGTTTTTTTTTTTTCACGTTTAAAAAAAAATGAGACTATGCTAAGAAAAACTAAAAAGGTGTTAAACTACAATTTCCCATTAAAAAAAAAAAGTCCATAAATCTGTTACCCTGCATGGTACAAATTGAGACAACAAAAATGGCATTCAACTGCATTAATTAGTTCATTCATACCTGGCAGTGATAATTAAAAAGAAAAACTACCAACACACTTGCCAGGCATTTGAATAAGTAGCATGTTCCCTTTAAAATAATTAGCATCTAAGGCAAAACCATATGCTGCAGAACATCTTTAACCAACAAAATAACAGTCATTCGTGAGTATTATAATTTTTCTACTACTGGCACATCAACAAAACATAACGACTGGTGTCCACTAATCTGCTACAGTCTACAGCTTTTCCACAAATGCACAACAGCATGTAGGTTCAAAATCCACTGGACAAGGAATGTCTTCCAACAACCCACTTTTCCTCTGTCCATTCTTCATAATTATTGGATATAAAACAACTGTCAGACATAAGTTACGATATATCTATACATGATATAAAGGATTATGATAACTGATTGCCCAAACAATGACAGACCTTTTTAAATTTTCTCTTCTGCTCATCAGTAAGCTCTAGTTCCTTTTCATTTGCAATTGCGGCTGCAATAAATGGATCGGTAGAAGTTCCATCAATGTCATCAATCTCCTCCACCTGATAAAATGTGTTTCCAAGAACAAAAAAATTAACCAGGAAACTAAGGAACAATAGAACAAGCACATGATTTATGGTGAAAGTCTAGCAAAAGAAATTGCTAAGGAAAACAGCTGAGATGATGTATTGAAACACATTGAAGAACACACGCTAGGAATGCTCTTTAGAGGACAATACAACAAATACTGCTTAGAATCTGGCATTTACAAAGCACCTCACAAACAGCATTACATATAGGGCCCGTTTGTTTCAGCTTATTCAATGAAAAAATCACTTATTTTTTGAAAAAAATCTATTTTGTAAGTTTTTATTTTGTTTGTTTAAACTTTTAAAAATAATCAAAATCTGAAAGGAAAAAAAAAAGCATATTTCTGATTATTTTCAGAAGTTGAGAAAGAGTATTTTAAAGAGGCAACATATGCAAATATACTATAAAATTTTAAAATAATATAATAATAAATCATTTTCATAAAACAAAAATCAAGAAAAATAACTAGCTAATAATCACTTTTTTACTATTATAACCAAACATAAAATAATGTCTGCTTTTTACAAAATCTCTACAAAATAAATCTCTTTTTATAAAACCTCTAAACTACTTAAAAATTACTTATTTTTAATCTTAAACAAATGGGCTCATAGTCATATTTGCTGCTGCTGCCATTTTCCCATTTTACCCCTTTGTTCAACTTATCCTCATTCCGTTTCTTTCTTCATTCATATGTCTTCCAAAATTTTAGGCCCAAACCCCATCTTTTCCCCCCAAAATTCTGTGTGATGGAGAATGGAAAGCCTATGTCAGGCATAGGAAAACCTAAAAGTTATGTGTTATTAATTATTCTCATTTGAAAAGTTAGGTTTTTAACTTATTTTGAATTTAAATTAGCATTTATCCTATTTTATCCTATCTTGTTGAGGTCTAAGTTGGTTTAGATTTAGATTATTACTATTTTAATGTTAATGACTGTGCTTAGGACTAAATAAATAGCCCTAGGGTTTTAAGAATTTTGCATATTGACGAACAGAAATGTGATCATTTGCCATCTGACTCTCCCTCAAATTCTCTACTCCCTCCTTTCTACGCTTCTTTCTCTTTTTCCCTTGTATAGCAGTGTCAAGATTATTTGTTCTCTATTCTCCCTTATATCTTTCTCTCTCTTTCTCCTTGATTTCTCCTACTTCCCCTCCCCCTCCCCCTCTTTCTCCTTGTCCTACATCACCATGTCTTTCATAGCTACAAGGACATAATCTCTCCAAGGGTAGCCAATCAATAGAGACTACGACAGCATGAGATGACAAAGTCTCACGTTAAATAGTATGAGATGCTTTACTCTATGGGAAAATTGAGTGCAATGGTTCTCCCACCTCAATAGAAAATTGGAAAGCTTTTGGGGAAGGTTTCCCATCCCATTGAGTACCCATCAAAGCATAAGTCTATTTCCTTTATATTGTCTGTCAATGTAATATTGCTTCCATTTAAGAACAATAATAAGTTCAAAGGAAAATTAAATCTTGAATTTCTACATTATTTTTGTATCGCTAACCCTTTTTCGTAAAAGTCAACTAGCCATATACAAATAACATAGGAAGGCAAAAGACATCCACAGCACATTTGTCACCTCATTGACACCAGGAAATTCAAGTGCCATCAATGCAGCTTGCTGTGGAGTGCTGGCCAAATAAACAGAAGCCCAATTCTTGCTGCCAAATGAAGCATCAGCATCACCACTGTTGTGAAATATTTTGTTAAACATACCCCAATCTACCTCAGCTTTTTCTTTTACTGGTTCACTGGATTCATCAAGCTTTTTTTGAAGAAAACCACTGGCACCCTCTTCCAATAATTTACCATGTCGTCTGGACCACCACAAAATATCCATAGAAGATTATAGCCAAATACTGCCAGGCCCAGAGATAAAAAATTTCCATACAGAAATCATACCTTCTAACAGGTCTGTAGACTTGTAGATACTTCTCAGCATCGGCAACTGACTCAGAAAATTCTTCAGTTGCCTGAGTACCTACCCAATGATTCCTCTTTTTCCAAGCTTCAGTCAAACAACCATTAGGAGCCTCCCTTTCTATCCACTTATAAAGCCTTGGCAGCTCAACACCAGCCATATCAAGTTGTTCCTACTCAAAATAATATGAATGTACAGAAGAGCAAAAGATGAGCACATTTTTAAAAGAACTATGAAAGCTCCAAGAGAACTGCCAAACATATCAACCACATAAAATTCAAACACCTCACAGTATCAGCTTACAGAACAAAAAAGAGAAGGGGACCAATACTAATAAACCAAAATGTGTACTATAACTGCAGGTAGCGGCACCTCCTTTTAAGGGAACCTCCATTACATGAGCATGTAGTGAGATAGGGCAGTGTTTATGACCCATCTTTAGACCCCTATACATGGATGTTTTAAAGAAGTCTCTCTATCAGATCTGCAGAGAGATTGAAGAGCATTGCTAATGCTGGAGACATGCCAACTTCGTTAATATTTCTTAATCTTTTATTTTGTTTTTTATATATTATTTGAATATTTGAATTGAATATTGAATTGAAAGACAACTAGTCCTCCGACATAGTTGTATTTTCCCTGTTTTTCCCCACTAATTTTCTTCTTTTGTATATAAGTTAGAAGCAAACCAGTAAATAGGCACTTTCAGTCTCAAGGTCATCCAGAACAGCTTCCCACTCTTCTTTTAAAGTAGTCATCTCATCTGCAACAGCAGATTCCAACTACAGACAAGTGAAAACGCACAAATCAGAAGTTAAAACAATGAGAACCATAAAATGATAGATAAGAGGAGAATCTAACATCATCGCCTTGAAGAGTTTGCTCCAACTCTCGCCTAACCTCGATCCCTACTTTGTTAAGAGACTCCTCCTCGAGAGCTTCTTGAGCCTCTGCAGCCTAAAATAAATATTAGAGAAACTCCATTTGTACCTTGTGATGTGCAAAAAAAAATAAAAAATAAAAGAAAAATGTTGAACATTTCCCTAACACAAAAGCACTATTGCTGTTTGAATTATGTTTTTCCCTATAGCTATTTCTCGTTTCATATGTCCCCTGTGTTTTCTTGTTTCTTTTTAAAGGATATCTTAAGCTAACCTGCTTTATTATCTAGTTTCTTTTTAATAAACAGCTTATTGAAGCCCCAGAAAAGTCTAGAAGTGAATATACAAGTCTGCTGTTATGCCTGAAGAAGTCTTCCTCTGCTTACTAAATTCTTCTTTTATCCCAAAAAAAAAAAAGTGTAGGATTTACTCATTGAAAGAAGAAACTATGAAAAGAAATTAGAAGTTGAATATCATATAAAGAGAAGATACAAGTCAGAAATTAGGAATAATACATGAAAGAAGATTATATGTATTGGATCATTAAACAGCATAACAAATTAACTATCTGCCACTATTGCATGCTATTGCATGCTCATGCATATGAGTGTATGCATGTATTTACTCATGCAAATAAGTGATAATAGGTACTCAAGTATAACAGTAGAATAATAAATAATTGTACCTTGCTCTCAACTTCTAACAACTCAGCAATCAGACCTTCAATTTCTTCCTCAGTCAAAGGTTCCTGCATAAATAACATGAACCTTATACAATAATAAATGCATATAGCTTCAAAGCATTAACTAACATCAGGGAAGCAAATTCTCAGATAAGGCTATATATATATATAGAGAGAGAGAGAGCGCATCTTTTAATTTATCGTCAAAATGTTGAGACATAAAAGTAAGCAAAAAAGAAAATATCAACATGATTCACCTCCAGATGTGCTTTGTCATCTAATTCAGAAGTTGAATATCCATCATCTGAATCATCAATAAATGAACCACTAGATGCACTTCCAATATCTTCGACTTCCTCAGTCTTTCCCTCCATCTGAAACTTACATGAACAATAAAAAGAATTCACAATCTTACTATACTGCACACTAAACTGGATCAACTATTTTACATCAAGTGCAACCTTCTCAGAGAAAAAAAGCAAAGGTGCTTGAGATAATGGTTTCTCTTTCTCAAATCATTAAGTCAGCTATATGTAGCTGATGGGTTTGAATTTACAACCCGCTAACTGTCCTTGTTCTTATGAAGGCAAGATTCTACTAATGTCAACAGAAACAACAAAGCTAAATTAATACCCACAAAAAGTCTATTTAGTTGTTTCAGACGAATGGTTACACAAATTTAAAATATAAAACAATATACAAGCAAAACAGGTTTCTCAAATGAGATTTTAAGAAGATTATAGACACTAGTTGCCTACGAACTTAAAACAAGACAAGGGGAGCCAGCTGAAGCTTTGCTATTCGACTTGGGCAGCGAATTCTAAGCCACCCTTCCCATCTGGTTCACCGGCATTTCATGTATACAGATTTAACTACATCATTCTAGATCTCTAGATTTTCAAAATTACTAAAAACAGTATTCTATGTCATTCCTGCAAGACAGGAGCTACCAGAACACGAACTTGCTGGCATGTAAATTTGAAATCTTCAGCATTTTGTGTCATTCCTTCAATGACTGAATTTCTGTCCGGAAATTAGGATACGCGCAGTAGATGATCGCATTGGCTGTGTCTATCACAAGAAACATCTAAGACTAGCATAAGCGAGCCCAGAGAGAGAAGCAAAACAGGTGTCACATATACTGTGACAAGGACCAAGGCCCAGAGAGAACTTCCAAACCAGCGATGTCTTGATCAAAATAGGGCAATGAAAATGTAAAAACCAATGCAAATATCGAAGCGTAATATACCTTAACTGCTCAAGCAATACGGATGGCTTGATAGTGTTCGCTTATGGACATTTAGGTGGTGTAGAGCGTCCGAACCAGTAAAATCGCTGCGACCTGTGAATCAAATAGGTTGGGAGTTGGGACTGTCCTGCTTGCCGTGCCTCGCGATTTTCCCCGCCCTTCCCCGGACAGCAATCACCTGTCCGTACGCGGCGAAATTAGGGTTTTTTAAAAAAAAAATTTAAACCAGACTCAAATAGTATTTCAAAATTACAGGTAACACCCCATTTTTTTTTTTTTCACGCCATCCATCTATTTCTTTATTCTTTTTATTTTCATAGGACCTGGCCTCGTGATATCTTTATAATTTTTATATGTTCCATTTACCACCGCATGAGGCTTATCTAATATGAATGGTATTACATGTGTAAATATATGCATGGCTTGTTAAATTAATAATTTCACAGGAAAAATGTTTTATGAAGTCTAATAATATACTTGTTTTTAAATTACTGTAAATTTTCTTAATTTTCACCTATAAATTGTAAAATCTTACTTATAAATTCGCTTATATTGTTAGTGTTAGAATATTACTAATACAATATTCATTGTAAATAAAACCACACTCTTCAATCTAAAATGTAAGCATTTCTCTTCAACTAATCTTAATTGAAAACAAAAGCAACGTAATACATATAAAAAAATTTCATTTTACCCCTTGTATTTATTGATCTAAGTATTTGTTTAAATGTTTCTCTCACTTATTATAAGGTGCATTGGTAATTAAGATTGGAGGTAAGGGAAAAAATTAATATAATATTACTTGTAAATGGTCACACGTTACTTGTAAAGTTTGTAATGTTACTTGTTAAGTACCTTATGTGTGTAAGTCTATAAATGACTTATAAAATTACTAACTTTATGAGCAAAATGTCTAGTGAAGTTTGACAATATACTTGTCTTCAAATTAATGTAAATTTCCTCAACTTCACTTATAAATTGTGAAATCTCAATTATAAATTCTTTTGTGTTACTTGTTAAGACTAAAATGCTACTTTTACAATATTAATTATACAGGACAACCATTTGCAAGGTTAATGCATGTCTTCCCTAATACTTACAATAACATTAGCCATGATATTGAAATAGATCTTTGAACTAGATTCATATAAAGATTTACACTCGAGTTATTTATTTAATATCACTTCTTAATTTCCTATATTAGATTTGTTAATTTATTATGTTTACTTGTTGTTATGCTTCGTATAGTTTACAAAACAAACCCACATTTCATTTAATGTGACTTGTTAATCTCCTATATCAATTCTGTTAATTTACTAAATTTACTTGTTATTATATATGCTTCACAACTAACGAACTAGTAAACTATTTATAGCAATACTTATCATTCACTAGCCTTAACTTTCTCATTCCTTGGTGGTGAAACTTGGATGACAGGTGTTGGAAGCAAAATGACAAGAATGATTATTATAGTTACTTTTCATTACCTAGCTAAATACAGACATCAAACACTACTATACACCCGTGGGGAAAAAAAAGAAATATTTGCCGTACAAACCATGTCATCATCTTGTAATGATTTATGTGCTCTCCTCCACACCCTCTCCTCTCTATAAGTCGAACATAAACAATGCTATTTAGAATGTTAATGAGATTACATTTGGAAAACAACAAACATCCAGTCATTCTCTATAATCCACCTTCATAATTCATAATAATGCTATTTGAATTGATAAATAGAAGCAACCATCACATTCACCCTTTGTAATCCACCTTCACGAACAAAATGAAATCAAATGCAAAAGTAGGATCTAAGAGCAAAAATTAGCTAAGAACTGCATCTAATGCTGGGAACAAAAGAAAGGAAAATCAAAACATCCATGCACTGGGAAGAAATTAAAGGTGGGACTGATGGCGGAAGAACGAATCCCTAAAATTGAAAGTAATGCCAAAAGCATATCCATCATATCTCTAAATCTTGGTATTAATGTGAGGGTGGTACGTAAAAAGCTTAAATTGTTCCACACAATTAACCATTACTCCATACACTACCACAATAATTAGGGATTAACTATCCCAATCATCTTAGCGTGGTAAATAAGAATCAACTGTAATTAAAAAAAAGCTAACCATGGTAGAAAAACAAAAGACTAAAGGTGAAGGTCTACTGTAGCTAAAAGATGTAAACAGATAATTTTGTAACTTGACAAGATAACCAAAATAGACCTTATTAGGGTATGATAGAATTTACCATGATGGATTAGACTAAAACTATAAATCAAAAGGAAAGAGAGAGTTTGAGTGATAGAGGAGAAGAACGCTAAGGAGCTCTGCTAGGATTTGAAATCTTGAAATATTGAGAGTATTTTGAAATTGTTGGATGCTAGAGGTAAATTTTTCAAACCTTAGTCCTTCTTTCTCTTCAATTTTTTGTAAAGTTTTGAGTCATGATTTAAAGAGGATAGTTGATTTTTAATCCATAGAGGTTACAGGTTTGATCTTGTTGACTTTAATAGAGTTAACGATAGTTATTTAAATTATTCAATTGCAGGGTTTGTAATTTTGTGTGTCTTGACAATTGGGAGGACATTAATGTCAAAAAATGGTTATAAATATGGTGGTTGAAAGAGTGGTTAGAGAGTTTAATGAAGCTTATGCAAGCTAAAGTAAATTAATAAATCCTAATGGTATGTGTAAAGGTGAAGATATTGTGGTTTTGAGAGTTTTAAGTGGCACGTACGAACTGTTAAACCATGATATTGATGAGTGTAATATAATAATTTATACATTAAATCATATATATTGGCACCATTCAAACTCTGTGAAGCTTTGGAAGTATAGTATTGAGAGATAAACATTTAATTTCTCAAGTCATTGGAAAAAAATTTCATTTACTTTTACGTGTTAATTGGTCACCTTAATATATAAACTATTATTAAAACCTGTGATATTTTTTGCAATGCAAGTATGGCATGATATAATTGTATAACATATATTTAGCATGATTCATGAGTTTATTGATAAGCTAAATATATGTGTGAAATGTGTGGTATAATAATTGACTAGTTTATCGAGTGATTAAAACCTAGTATAATTTCAATTTGTTGGACAAGGAAGCTAGTTTGGAAAAAATGACATCTCATTAACCCACAAGCGAGTCAAGTGACCTTGGTTTAATAGCTTTTCATGTGTAAAAAGGCTGAGGTAGTCTTATTTCATGGACAATGCCCCTTGTGTAATAACCCACGGTTTCATGTTGAAAGTGTAATGAGAATATAAGGAAGGTATAATTATGTACATTGTTAAAAAAGGGCATATGGCTTTTTATGTTGTAACCCGTGTGATAAAATTATATGCGTCCATGTTATTAACCATGTGAAATGTGAAATGAAGCCTTTTAAATAATAAATTGACATTAGTATGAGAATGGTCTGCTACTTGCATTTTAATTAATTAACATATATTAGTATATGTTAGATATATCTTGGTTACTAAGTATTTATACTCACTCATCTTTTTTTCAGCATTACAGGTGCTAGTTTATTGGGATAAGACGGGGGGAAATAGTTTTAGGCTTAAGATTCATACCCTCAATTTGTAGGCCTCAATTATTTTAAGGATTTATGCATATAATCTATTGTAGTATTGCCAATTAAGAGAATATATATCTTTGATTTACTTGTACTATTTGATACGTGAGGTAAGGTGTGCATTTTAGGCCTTAGGTTGAATATGTAGAAGAAAATTATATTTCATTAACGACAAGTTACATATTGCGGAGACAAGTTGCATGTGCTTTCAAAGTTGTCTATAAGGTAACTAAGTAAGCGATATTCAAATATATAGAGCAATATTGCATTTAGTTGAGAATCAGCTGCATATCATGCAACAAAAGGTTGCATGTGCTTCATTGAAGATGATTTGCATATATCAGGGATGAAACATTGCATATGACTTACTGACACTAAATGACCTCATGCTTCAAGGCTTGATAAATGAACACCAAAGGACCTTATTTCACATATTGACATCGAAGGATCTTGTGTTATGTATTAACGTTTAATTATTGACAACAAAGGACCTATGATATATTGACAATTAAGGATGTTGTGCAACATATTGACCACGAATGACCTTGCTCATTTTTTATTTTTATTTTTATTTTTAGGGCGTTTATGTTATTTAACTTTCACCAATTATTAACAGTGAAGGACTTTTTTTTTTCAAAACAATCCCGAGTCCTTATTTTAGCAATTAGATTTCTAGTGAAGTTTTTTTTAAGCAATGTTTCCTTATTTTTATTTACCTTGAACTAAATCTAAATTTTTGAAATTCAAATCCACTTATTTGAAAATATTATTATGAGCTCATAATCAAACACCAATTCATTTTATGTTGTTAAGTTATTTTATATAGTTATGAAATTACAGAGACATTAGGCTTGCTAAATATAATTGAATTTAATTTTATTTATGTGTGCTACTTTAACTATTTATGGCCTATTTGTGGTTTGTATTGGAACATAAGTTTGTTTTAGATAGGTTAGAGATTTTATACAAAAAGACTAATTTATAGAGACTTTATAAAAAAACATGTGATTTAATATTCTTAATTAGGGCCTGTTTGTTTTAACTTATCTCATAAAAAAATCATTTATTTTTCGAAAAAAAATCTATTTTGTTAGTTTTTATAATATTTGTTTAAACTTTTAAAAATAATTAGAATAAAAAAACAAATTTCTAATTATTTTAGAAGCTACCTTGAGTAGCTTTTAAAAATAATTTAACATGGTAGATGAGAGAGAATGTTTTAAAGAGGCGAGATACATGAAAATATCATAAAATTTTAAAATAATATAATAATAAATTGTTCCTATGAAACTAAAATTAAAAAATATATCATAAAATTTAAAACTAACTAACTAATAATTAATTTTTTATTATTATAAATAAACATAAAATAATGCTTGCTTTCTAAAAAATTTATAAAAAATAAATATTTTTTATAAAATCTCTAAATTACTTAAAAATTATTTATTTTTTAATTTTAAACGAACGTGATCGCATGTTTTAAAAGTAAGGTTTAATAATTACTTTTATATTGGTTTGAGGATATTTTATTGATTAAAAATTTATTCTATGTATTTTGTTTTTATTTATTGTAATTACCTAAAATATTATTAATTATATCAAGATATATAAATCTAAATATTTTCTTACATAATTATAAATAATTAAAATGTTATAAATATTAAGATCAAGATTAATTGAAATCTAAACATATCAAATAGCCAATTAATATTTTTTTATTTTTATTTTTATTTGTATAATTTGACAATGCGCTTTTAGAGCTAACAACATAATTTTTAAAATTTAATTATTTTTTTGATAAAAAATGTAGTTTAATAATAAAATTGCATTGGATTGGATTGGTTTCAATGACAACTAATTATTTTAAAATATAATTAATTTTTTATTCTAAAAAGCCATGTGTTTCTAATTATCTTGAAAAATTTAATTATATATTTAAATTATTATTCATGTTGAATTTAATATTAGTAAATATTCAAATTTAAAATTTAAATATGTAACCAAAATAAGTTAATAAGAAAATTATCAGAGTAACATACCTCTGGTAAAATGATTTTGCCAAAATAATCACATCTTCTAAAAGTATTTGAAATTTTGATAATATTGTAATTTGATTATGATATGTTAATAATATCACTCAATGTATTCAATAAGCTTGGATTGCCAATATAATGCACTTAATAATTAAAAAGACTTCAAGTTTAAATTTGGAATTTTAAGCCAGATTCATTAAAAATTAATATATAGTAATTGGCTAAATTTGTCAATTTTAATTTGAATTTTCCTTCCACTTAGATATTGTCTTAATTATAATAAGTGGCATTAGTTACTATTATATTTCAATAAAGATTGTGAGAATCACAAATTTATAACTCATGAGAGGAGAGATGGTTTTATAAAAATTTAATAGTGAATAAATAAATTAGTTATAAACATGTTGTCCTAAATTAAATAGTCAATAAAAATACTAAAATAAAAGGCATAATTATAAATAAAATATTTAAAATTAAATATCCTTATGGTATTAAATCTAACTCCATGCGTTCCATTTTTTAAATATCATGAAAGACAATATTTTTAAATTTACACTATTAGAACTAATTACATAGATTTATATAACAATTAATAATTTAAGTAGTTTTGAAAATTTTCTCAATCCTCCATAATCCAATCTTATTTGAATTGAATATAAAATCTAATTACTTAAAAGTATTATGAGATATAATTATTTTAAATCTTAAATTTCAATTCTATTCATACTTATAATTTTTATAAAGTAAATAAACTTTTTTTAGCATGTTATTGAATCGTTATACAATCATGTAAAATTTAATTCTTCAAAAGTTAAATGAGTATAACATATATTTCCTCCATTAAGACATTTTTTAAGAAATTAAATATTTAAATCTTTTGAGATATAACCATTGTTTCTTTTTAAAGTGACTTTATTAATAATAACTTTATATCTATTGTAGCGTATTTAATAAGGGTAAATATGAAAAGATAAAGTTAATTGGAAAGTAGGTAATTACTTTATTAGGAGGTGAGATTTTGTTAAACCTGCCTTATAATTTGAAACTAGGATTATTTTTTAATAGAGGGAGCAATATTTTTATATTAATCTCAATTTGAATATAATAAATATCTAAATATAGTTCTTGACTGTATTTTAATCTCATCAATACATTTAAAGTATATAATGTAAGCAGAGAAATTTTGACCATATTATTTCTTCATTATACAATTAGAGATTAGATGATAAAAAATATGTTTATTCAAGAAATAAATTGTTATAAGATCTAATTATTTTATTTGTATATTCTATCAATTAATTTATATATTTTTCACACAAATACAATTAGACAAGGGTTATGAGATTGATTTGCACAACTTTTAATTAATAATATAGTTGGAAAAAAGAGCCAATCAACTCAGTCTGTTGACTTGACAACTTTTTTAAAAAAAATTACATTTATGCTTGCTTAAAAATATTTTTAAAATTTGTTTTTATTATCTTCAACATGAATAATAATAATTAAATTTTATTATCTTCAAGTAAGAAAGAAAAAAAAAGTTAAATGGGTAAAAATAGAATGAGGAAGGAGAAGAAAAATCAATAAAACTCTTTCTCTTCTCAAATCCTTCCACAAGTTACTAGTGTGATTGATAAATATGATAAAGACGGAAGTAATGTGTGAAGAGACGGGATACACTGGCGGTGGTTGAAAAGAATTTAGGAATAGAAATTTTAAAATTAATCATAACACCATATATGTATTTTCTTTTTCTATGCGCACTTTCATTTTGAAAAAACAAAGACGTGTGTATATAATAGTAAAAAAAATCAATAGCCTTGTCATATTCAAACTCATTCTTTCATCAGTGTTGGTGTGTTGGAAGGATGAAGATGTTGAAATAAAATGAAGAAGATTGGAAAAAAAAGAAATGGATAATTAAATAATAAAAATTTATAAAATAAAAAATTATAAGTAGGTTAGCTAGAAGATTGTAATGTAAATTAACAAGTTAATAACAAAATTAAACAAAAAAACAAAAATAAAGAATGATTTCCATAACAATATTCATAATTCTTCATATTTTAAAAATTGGGCTACATTAGTTCCTATGTTAGTTGTGATTAAATGAGCAAATAGGTACATGTTGTCCTTGCCACCTATAGAGAAAGTTGTGTACTTAAACTTTGATAGTTTTGTGAAAGATAATGAGGACATGAATTCACCTCTAACCTACACTCTAAGTATTTTTTAAATTCAATTGCAATGTCAGGCCTCATGAATAATGAAATAAAGCTCAAAGTGGATACCTCGATCATTTTAATGTGAAACATTGGTAAATTTATGAAGTTGTGCAATAATATAGTCTCATAATTACACAAATTGAAAAATGTCTCATTGAGGTTTAAATAATGCCCGGATCAAATGTAAGGACAAAAGTATGTATATCGCATATTGTTATGCTTATCTGATTATAGGTTGTAAAGGGTGTCCTACATTATGACTTAGTTATCAAACTAACTATAATAAATTAAAGATTAACCAAAAGGATTATCCTATAAGAGATTGACTTAAATAAATTCTTAACATGTATTTTCATAAATGATTCAACACAAAGGGATCCGAAGCCTTTAAAATATTTCAAAAACTCATATATCATTCAATTAGACATATGTGGAAGCATGATAAAGGAAACATATTAACATGGGATAAGAGCTTCCCCCCTTTTTTTTTATTTTTATGCCTTACTCCACAATACATGTATACATATTTATAACATACCACTTGGCGACTCAAACCCTTCCATAACTAGTAGCAGGGGACTAAGGTCTCAATTACATTTATCACAATGACTATTACTTAATTATCATACTCTATATATCATTTATTCATCAATAACCCATCATATGCATGAATTTTCCTTTGCATTCACATATAATTAATATCAACTACTCATCTTTGGACATAAAAAACACAAGGGGAGACTATAATAACATTCAAGTTTTCAAATTAAGCAAATATTAACTATTTTCACTTGCACAAATATTTTAACCCGTTAATATAGCACAAACATCAAACCACATTCCTCAAGACCTAAAATACATTTTCACCCAACACAAAACCCATAATGTAAGTGGATCAATAATATATTATCCTAGTTAGCAATATCATAAACTAAATTCATATATCAAAATAAAAAGAGAAAGGCCTACAGAAGTGATTGCTATCACTTGGCCTAATGCTTCTTTCCTCTGTTCTTCTGAGATGAACTAGCTCTTGTAAGGTGTTAAAAGAAAGGGGTGAATACAATCACTCAGTAACCAAGGTACATCTAAGCTATACAAATATATAATAATTAATCATGAATGCAAGTGTCTAATAAATTTTATCAAGGTAACCATGTAAACAATCACATTAATAATATGTTAATCACATTAACATCTAACTCATGTGAATAATCTAAAGAATAAAGTCAAGTACAAAATTTGCACAAATGGCCACATATACATCATTTGCATAATTACTGCATGTTCTCATTTCTATAATTATAATCATTTTTTCAACATAGCTATCAATCACTCAAATGGCTTGATAATAATAATATGTATGATCAATCTCCTCCTTATATCTCCCTTATTTTCTCTGACGTGAAATCCGTGGGCTAACAACCGGAAAGGATCGTCCATGTGGTAAAACTACCCAAAGCCTTAATTATATTATGAGGGGCTATCGGACCAGGGTTATCTTACTCACTTATAAACACGGTTTTTGCTAAATTATACACTATGAGGTGTCATGCCCAAAATTAGCTCCACCCAAAACTCCAGATAGGCCAGTAGGGTCAAGTCCCTTAATAGGAACAATGCTACAGTATCTTACAAGGTAAGTAGCGGCTGTAACCTCTAAGATTATTAGTTAATAGCCAAGTACCATATGAATTTTGCATAATCGCTAACTCCTTCACTAAGGCGAACTCTCGCCATATGATTATGTTCATGAGAAAATGCATTTTAAAAGCTTATATATATACATATAATTCACAATTATTCCACATGCTTATCAACTTTCTTGCTTAACAAACATCAAGAATTATCATATTTCAATCATGCCTCTTGCATCAATTTTTATACTATCATATAAAATCACATTAGCATCATATAAAACTCAACATGCTCATATACAATTCATCACTATGCATAATCCATAATTTTTAATCAAGGATGTACACAACTATCAATCCCATTACTTACACCAAGTTACAATTAATTTAGTCACAAATCGTAAAGTCTCAACCAAGCCACATGCATTACAAACAACTATTTTAAAATTTAGATATATATATATATATATGTATATATTCTTTTATTTTACCAACATAATTAATTAATTAATATATAAATGTATAAAATAAATTTTCCCTGATTACCTCAACCTTTGAGAGGTCAAAGGTTACCCTTCAAATTACAATACTTTCAAAACTTTTCAAAACTTGAATGGCATCAAAAGAAAATTAACCTACAATTAATTATATCTCAATGTGTCAAATAATATTATTAACACAATTTTCACTCATACTCTAACACCTAAGTATTTATTTTATTTTATTTTATTTTTTAAGACCTTAGTCTTAGCCACTTGATTTTTAAAATTTAATTTCATGTATTTGAATTTATCTACTTGGTTCAATAGTCTCCTTTACAATAATTTCATTCAAATAATTTTTTAATATCAAAATTTTTCTTTTTATTCCAAAAATTTGAACATAAAAATATTAAAAAATTGCAAATTTAATTTTAAGCTTAGAATCATTATTCTATAGTCATAATAATTTATTTTTTATCTCAAATAATCATCTAAATATCAACAAATTAATTTATATTTTCAGATTTAACCAAAAATCTACTTATAGAGATCTAGAGATAAACTCAAATGCCTCAAATTCTAATTTTATCAACAAAATAATACTCTAGAATATTTATTACACTATCAATAACCTCAACAATCAGATTTACTTATCAAAAATTCATCCATCTTTCAAACTTTAGGTTTTCTAAAATATCAAAATTTGCAGCTTAAAGGTAAAAATGATTAAAAAAATATTTAAAATACTTACTTATTTTTAGAATATTTAAAATCTCATTTGAAGTATTTTATTATGAAGCTTTACTTTCTAAGTAGTTCCTACCGCCGACGACGCTTTCACTCTGTTCTTTTTATCTTTTTCGCACTTTTGTTGTGTGCACTGAGAGATGAGAAAAGATTAGAATAAATGAAAAGGGCTTGTGTGTATGTTTTAAAATGAATGTGGGTCCCACATCTTTTTTTTTATATTTTGTTATATATTAATAATAATATATGCAAAGGTCATTTAGTGGCAGCCTTTTTTTTTTCTATTAATTGCATACACATACACCAACATCCTAATTGGTATAATATATATATATATATATATATCTATAACACACACACACATGTCCCTTCCCTTCCTTTAATTTGTGTGTATATATAACTATATATATATCTAACACACGCAAATACAATAAACATCCCCATCCCCTTCTTATTTTATTTATTTTATTTTTTTCCCTCTTCTTTCCTTTTTTTTAATAATATTATTATTACTATTTTTATTTATTATAAAATCATAACTTAAAATTTAATTTAAATTAAATTTAATAATAATCTTTTAACTAAAATTATTTATATCTAAATATTCCTCTAAAATTACTTATTTGCTTTAAATTAACTTAATTAATCTTAGGTTAATTTTTAAAATGTTACATAAGTTGCTATTTATTGTGAGAAAGAGGTAATTTTATTATTATGTTGATCTTTACAATGATCATTAATAAGAGTCAAGACCAAAGTCGGTGTCATGTTAGTTTGCACCCACCTTATCTTATTTTCACTCGCAACCAATTACTTGTTGCTCTTTCTCATATTTGAAATAAGAAAGGTAAAAAATATTGATTCTCAATGAGAGTAGTCACTTCATATATAAAACTTTTAATGTTGTTTATAAGAATGACTTTGATAATTTAATTTAAATATTTATGAATTTTTATGAATCTACTTTCAATTATACCTATTTATATAGTATATTTTTTTATTACTACTCTAATATATATATTTAATATTAATGATGATAATAATTACACAGGGTTACCATATATAAGATAATGTAGAAAAGATGTGTATTATAAATTGTTCTTTTTTTGGGAAAAAAATTCTACAAAATTAACACCCATTTAAAAAGTAACGGTGGATATTATTGTTCGTGCGTCGCACAGTACTTTCCAACCACTGCGTTTTACCTCTGGACTCTTGAGCCGAACGTAAACCTCTGAGCTGCCTTCGTTGCTTTCCAAGTCACCAAACGGCTAAACCCCTGCAGGCTCTTAAGGTAGCGGGCCGGTAAAGAATCTGGTGCTTCCACAAATTCTTACAATGGCTATCACTTCTTGGGATACTCTCCTTATCTGAGCTCTGGCTGCCATGGATGCCACTGTCGCGTCTCCTATGATTCATGTTTCGTGTACTCTTAAATTCGTTGTCCAATCACCATATGGAGTTCACTTGCAGATACCATTTGACGCTGTCCGTCGAACTCGAAACCGAGGTTTCAAATCGAAGTCCTGGAAAAGATCGCGAAACATCTCGTCATTCGCGTCTGGCATTCAAGCTATTAGTTTTTCCTCAAAATCCATTCGTTCAGAAGGGGGACAAGAATCAGTTTTGGAAGATTATACTGGCTCGCGTTCGGTTAAGTTAGAGGATAATTTAGCTATTGCAAGTGTAAATCATGAAAATGCTGAGGATACCTTTTTCAAATCCATATTTAGACAGCTTCTTTATACATTGTTTTGTTTTGCCATTGGCTTTTCGTCACTCGGGGCAGTTCGAGTTCCTGCCATTGCCGCCCCTGCGGTGAATGAGGATATTGTGGGAAAGAAAGATAAGGGTAAGGACAAAAATGAGAATTTGAAGGGCCATGAGTACTCTGACTGCACCAAGAGGTTGCTAGAGACGGTGTCAAGTTTACTTAGGAGCATAGAAGAGGTGAGGAAAGGTGATGGGAATATGGACGGAGTGCAACTGGCGATGAAGGCTGTAAGTCTGAAGAAGGGGGAGTTGGAAAACGAGATTATGAGTAAGCTTTATGCGGAGTTGAAAGAGTTAAAGAGAGATAAAGGACGGTTGGAGAGAAGAGCTGGGCAGATTATTGATGAGGTAGCGAAAGCCAAAGGAGATTGTGATAAATTAAGGCAGAAGGTGATTGAGGACACAGAGAAGGCAAGGATGGAGAAGTTAAACGAGAGAATGAGAGAGCTGGAGCGGGATTACGATGAGGTATGGGAAAGAGTTAGTGAGATTGATGAATTAATTCTGAGGAGGGAAACGGTAGCATTGAGTTTTGGTGTAAGGGAAATTTCCTTTATAGAGAGGGAATGTGAGCAGCTGGTGAAGAAATTTAAGCGGGAAATTGGAAAGAAGGTTAAGATAAGGTATATCATGATAACCTGTTCCCAGATACCTTGAATTTATTCTTATATATGATTTTTTATTTCACTTCTACCCTCCATTTTTGCTATATGTGTAACATGGATATTATAAACTAAGTAGGGTTGCAAATGGGCAACATTGTTGAATGGCCAAAGTCAAAGGCTTATAGTTAAGAAAATATATTAGAATCTCTTACCAATTTTTTTGGACAGACCTCGGTTTGAATTTTGCTGCAAATCGTGATTTATTTTGAAGTGGAACTGGGGTAATTCTCTGCAGTCTAGTCATAATCATATGGCCACTGTGCATTATATCATTTGGCATTACTTGATCAGAGGATTGCTAGAGAAGAATCGTCTTCTTTGAACTTTGCTTGTGATGGGAGCTCATATCTTGAAATATCTGATTTGGGTTTCTGAGCATAAATTCCATGATTATTTGAACTGACAGTTGATAATTAAGTCAATTCCACACACCACATAATTTTGTAATTAATTATAATATAATTTGGTTCTGTTATGATGCATGTGATGTTGCATGTCCTTGTTTGAACATTCGTTGTGCGTTGCAGTTCTCCTAAAAGATCAATCACGAAACTCCCAAAAGTTGATCTTCAGAAAGACTTGGAAAATGTGCAAAGAAGACACTTAGAGCAATTAATTCTTCCCAGTATTTTGGCAGTTGAAGACCTTGGATCATTCTTTGATCAGGACTCCATTGATTTGGCTCAACGATTAAGAAAAGGCCTGAAAGACTCAAGGGAGTTGCAAAGGAATTTGGAGGCTCGAATGAGAAATAAGATGAAGAAGTTTGGCAGGGAAAATCGCTGTATTATTTACTCACCAGAAGATGAGGTGGTGAAGGGTTTTCCTGAAGTTGAACTGAAGTGGATGTTTGGTAATAAGGAGGTTATGGTTCCTAATGCTATTGGTCTTCATTTGTACCATGGTTGGAAGGAATGGCGTGAAGAAGCTAAAGCAAAATTAAAACGTAGTTTAATAGAAGATGCTGAGTTTGCCAGACAATATGTGGCTGAAAGACAGGTTCTATATCTCTGTCTCTGTCTCTCTCTCTCTCTCTCTGTAGGGGCTTTAGTGATATATCATTGAGCTATATATGTTAACAAACATATAAAACTTACTGGTTCATCCCTTTCAATAATTTATATTTTAAAGGAGAAAAGGACCTTATGAAGTTATCAAAGCTTTCGGTGTTTTTACATTAGCATGTGACATTCAGTGTGCTTTAGTTGTACCTCCTTGTTTTATTCTCTGTTCTCAGCAATATATATTCTTCCCCCGTGAAAAAGGGACCAAAGGGCTTCACTTGGTATTTTTCAATTTTATTACTTTTAAGGAACCCTGATGTGTCTTTTTATAAATTTTTATCCTTAGTAGATAGATTTACAGCACGCCTAATTGATATTTATTGCAGCTTCTCTTCTTTATTCATTGAGATTAAGAACGGATTTTTGTTAATCAAATATCCTGTAAAGTAAAATTTATTTATGAAGTCTGCTTCTCTTCTCTGCACAGTATTAAATCACTTCAACAGTTATTATTATTTTTTAATCTGGTATTTGTTTCTCTTTTGTGTGGTTCAATCGAACACTTCTGTTGGATTCTTTTTGTCAGTCTTGGCTGTTCTTTCACCATATAAAAATTATTTATTGCAGGAACGGATTCTTGTTGATAGAGATAGAGTAGTGTCAAAGACTTGGTACAATGAAGAGAAAAATAGATGGGAAATGGATCCAATGGCTGTTCCTTATGCTGTCTCCAAAAAGCTAATAGATCATGTCCGGATAAGACATGATTGGGGTGCCATGTATGTTGCTCTTAAGGGGGAGGAGAAAGAAATTTTTGTTGACATAAAGGTTATAACTTTATATGTGTTTCTAATAGAAAGGTCTTTCTGTTTTATTTCTTGTTTTTATGATTATCAATAAGTTTCTTATCTTTGCTTTTATATGTCAGGAATATGAAATGATCTTTGATAAATTTGGGGGTTTTGATGGACTGTACATGAAAATGCTTGCCAGTGGCATTCCAGCAACCGTTCATTTGATGTGGATTCCTTTCTCAGACTTGGACATACATCAACAGTTTCTCTTGACATTACGGCTGTCTCATCGTTTTTTGAGTGGGTTATGGAATTCTGGAATAGTATTGCATGCAAGAAATTGGGTCTTCAAGAAAATTAAGAATATAACTGATGACATATTGATGATGATAGTTTTTCCTATTGTGGAGTTTTTAGTCCCTTACCCGGTATCCTTGATCTCATGACTTGCCATATGCCATTTTGGGTGCTTAGATTTTTGTGATGAATTCTTTTATGTTCTCTTCTCCTTTTGTTATAGGTGCGGATGCGATTGGGGATGGCTTGGCCAGAGGAAATAGATCAGACAGTTGACGCAACATGGTACTTGAAATGGCAATCAGAGGCAGAATTGAATTTCAAATCCAGAAAAACAGATGATGCCCGATGGTTTATTTGGTTTTTCATCAGAACTTCTATATTCGGGTTCTTCTTGTTTCATTTGTTTCAGTTTATGATGAAAAAAGTTCCAAGTCTTGTTGGTTATGGCCCCATACGAAGAGATCCAAATGTTCAGAAGTTGCGACGAGTGGTATTTCTTTGTTCTTTTGTGTATGGCACACCAGATGTTTAAATTGCTATCTGATTGTTACCTTGCTTTTTGAAAATATATTATGCTTGGGTGTCTTCCACCCATTCCCAGTTTGATGTTGTATTTTGTCACCATATTGTTTTGAATTTGGTATCGCTTGAAGCTACCTGAATGTTTACTAATGAAATAGAAGTATTAAGAAATTTAGCTTCATCAAACTAATCTAAAAGCATGGCATAGTTGAACTGATAGAGGGAAGCATTATTCTAGAAAAAAATAAGTTTTCTTTATGTTATTTTAATATTTTGTAAGAACAGAAATCTGAAGCCTAGCTTTATATGGACATGGTATTAAGGTTTTCTTTTGTGTTGTTTTGTTAGAAGGGAAATCTGAACATTAACTTTCTTTGGACAAGTGATTAAGATTTCCTTAATAGGTAGGAAAGTTAGTTTTAATGACTAGCTTGCATTTGTAATGGAACACCTTGATGAATGTAACATTTCATTGAGATTTCTGATAGATTTTCTCTCCCTCTGCGTTTCTCCCTCTCCCTCTCTTGCTCCCCCTACTGTTCTGTTCTTCATTCTCATTTCTCCCTCACTCTGTTTCTATTTCTCCCCACTCTCTCCGTTTGCTCAGATCTGTGGAAGTGTGTGTGAGTGTGTGTTACATACTTACATTATGAACTAATTGGCTTAAGGGTTATATAAGGATGTTGTGGAATCTGAAAAATTACCGAGTTATATTCAGTAGAATGTCATTTCCACTTGTCGTAGTGGTTTATCATAGTATTCTTGATCTCTCTCTCTCTCTCTCTCTCTTTTGGTAATGTTCAAAAAGTCTTGTTCTGTTGGAATGCCAAAGTCTGGTAGACATATTTTTGCAAGGGTCAATTGCAGCATGGCTTTGTTATGTAATGATATGTAATGACTTATTTTATGAGCCTGAATTTAATTAAAAGTGATCATGCAGGAAAGAAAGAATAGAAAGAAAAAAGTGATTATAAAGGGTGCAACATTAATTTGGTATTTTTGGCTGCATGTTCTGATTGCATCATATAGTCAGCTGGTACATTATTTTTGTTGTTGCTGAATTTTGAGCTTATTTATCATCTTTTTTTAATCTTCTTTAGGTTGTAGATTTTTTGGGGATAAAATTATGGGTTAGTTGTGCTTTCATTAATTTAGTACCCTGTGTTTTGGATGAAATGGTGAAACTTTTCCCTTGATGATTTCCTGGATGGCCTGTGAATAAATTTCATGGTGCCTTGATTCAACCTTGATTAGGCAATATTACATCATTGCAGAAATCATACGTGATTCAAAAACTCAGAAGAATCAAGCATAATAGAAAGGCTGGCTTTGATCCTATAAAGACAGCTTTTGAAGAAATGAAGGTTTGGACTAGGAAAACACTCCATTTCACAGCTCTAATATCATAACTTTTTTGTGGAGTGAAACTGTAATATCCATTGCTGGCATGCAGCGGGTGAAGAAGCCACCAATACTACTGAAGAACTTTGCTAGTATTGAGTCTATGAGAGAGGAAATCAATGAAGTTGTGGCTTTTTTGCAAAATCCTAGAGCCTTCCAAGAAATGGGTGCAAGGGCACCTCGGGTATGTTACTATCATTAACATTTATCAAAATAGCAGGACATTGTTTTCTTTCAAGGTTTTTTGTTTATTGTAGCAATAATAACGTGCCATTGGCATTTTTTCTATTTTCTATTCATTAACTGCTATATTCTTTCCTGTTAATTTGATGCATAACCAAAGTGGTCCTGTTTTCAGCCAGAGAAACCCTGAAATAGTTCAAAGCACTTGAGGAACTCTTTTAATTTTTGGTTCTGCTTAAGAAATACTGGATTCTCAAGTTAATAATTCTTCTAATTTTGTTTCCTCCATCCACTCTCCTTTGGTCCAAAATTGGAAAGGAAAATTTCAAGGCACCTTTGGATCCTTCTATGCATGCATCACATGGGCATGGTGGTCCTGGTTATGAATATAAGTTACCTTGCAAGAATTTTATGATTTTGATTTGTCTATTGGTAACAAAAATGTGTAGAAATGAGGCAAGATTTCATAACCCTGTAATTGAACCGCATTCGAAACTATTGATAGTACACATTCATCGCGAACAAGCTGCAAGCACCACATGATTTAGAATTCCTATATCACATTCTAACATCAACTCCTGGAAACTGTTTCTTACATTGCAGGGGGTTCTTATTGTAGGTGAGAGGGGCACAGGCAAAACATCTCTAGCACTGGCGATAGCTGCAGAAGCTAGGGTGCCTGTTGTTGAAATTAAGGCCCAACAACTGGAAGCTGGGCTGTGGGTTGGACAAAGTGCATCCAATGTTCGTGAATTGTTTCAAACAGCAAGGGATTTGGTTATCCTCTTTTGACCACCTTAACATCCTCCTCCTTTCTATCATACCCGCACTTGACTGAAGATTTCTTTCTCTCTTACTTTGCGTCTAATAGTTTAAAATAAATTTATAGTTCACAGGAATTTAGTTGGATATTACGAAATTGACATGGAAAACTTTGATTTAGTTCACGTTGTTACCTTATTTTGATCTAAAGTATTTAGTAATGTTATTTTGTTATCCAGTATCTGATAGTTATGTCTATCAACAATTTTTTTTTGGGTAGTTGTGTTTCCTAATCTTTAATTGGAATTTATATTATTTCAATTCTAGATTCTAGATGATTTGTCTCTTCCCTTTCCTGATTATTTGCAGCTGTTTGTAGGCTCCTGTAATCATATTTGTGGAGGATTTTGACCTGTTTGCTGGTGTACGTGGCAAGTTTATCCATACCAAAAATCAAGATCATGAGGCTTTCATTAATCAATTGCTTGTGGAGCTTGATGGGTAACTATTATTAATGGGTTCTTTCTTTGTTGGACTGAGAAAAGATGTGGCAGAAATAATTATAGTCTTTTTTGAATTCTAAGAAAAAAGAAATGAGTATAAATCTGCCCTTAATGTTGTATGCATCTCATATTTGAAGAGTAAATGAATTTATAAGCATTAAGGAAGATATGATACTAAAAGCCCATTACTTGTGGAACAACTTTGAGGTGGCATTAACTTGGGCCCCCATTGTTTTAGTGGTTGGGTGGCTTTTCCATTATTATTATTATTTTTTTGAGCCAGTGGGTGGGGGTCAGGGAAGAGGAACAAAAATGAAGGATGATGACAGGCTTTACTAGAAGAAGCTAATAATGGGGAAAAAGCAAGACTATATCAATGCTACCCAACCTCTTTGCATTTCCATTAGCGACATTCCATTTATAACAGATAAAAAGGATAATTGAACCTTAGGGATCCAGTCAAAATGTAAACACCAGGAAAGCAGTTGTTACCTAGAAAAGACTCTCCGATTGATCTGCTTGTCCAAATAAGGAACTCAGCTCCCCAAGCCAGCAGATAGAAATTACTGGAACGTGTGGGAGAGTAGGGTTAAAAGTTGTAAGCTTGTCAATCCACCTGAACAAGAAAAAGCTCCTTGCTCAAATCAGCAATAACTATGTGGTGAATTAATATTGCGATTTCAAATGTTATGTTTTGTAGATTTGAGAGACAAGATGGGGTTGTTTTGATGGCTACTACAAGAAGTCTCAAGCAAATTGATGAGGCCTTGCAGAGGCCCGGTCGCATGGATAGAATATTTCATCTTCAAAGACCAACTCAAGCGGAGAGAGAGAAAATACTGTACTTGGCTGCAAAAGAAACCATGGACGACCAACTCATTGACTACGTAGATTGGAAAAAGGTTTATTGTCATAAATTCCTGTAATAAGGTTATGCGTATCTAGGCTTTCCCCCTTTAATTTCATCTAGTCTTTCTTGCTTAATCATATAAACGTGCTTGTACTCAAATTGATGTTTAGAAACTCTTTTTTCCCACGCTCATTATTATTATTATTATTATATTTTTCATAAAATAAGACTTTGGTTGAGGAATATAATAGTGAATTGGACAATTAGAAATTGTCATAAAGCAAAGAAAACTGTCAGAGGGGGAAAAATTAACACAATGTGTGCACTGGAGGCTACTGACACATTTGAAGAATAGAAAAAACATGAACAATGATAATAATGAAGGATACTTAGATTGAATTGGTTATTGCAATAGCCTGAGCTGACACAGAATGAATATATCCATGTTGGATAAAACTCCTCTTGCTGTCCTTAAAGTCTCTTTAACAGTATCTTATTCCCTGGTTTTGACCCATTTTTTCCCCCCTTACATCTTGTTTCAAAACGATTAGTCCATTTTTCCTTTATGGACTAAAAGATTGTTGTTTTCAGGTTGCTGAGAAGACAGCTCTTTTACGTCCTATTGAGCTTCAACTAGTTCCTGTGGCTTTGGAAGGGGGTGCCTTCCAGACCAAAGTTCTTGATACTGAAGAACTAATGAGCTACTGTAGTTTCTTTGCAGTAAGAATTTTACTTGTATTTTTTTTGCTATTGTTTGTTTATCTTTTCTCTATGCATTCATGTGTTGTTATATTGCATGAATATATAGGGAAAGGGAAAGAGATTCAAGTTGCGATAATCCTTTATGAACTGGCTAGTTGGGTAGAAATGGGAAATGACAACTCTAACTACCTCACAGGAGTTGCCAGGGAGGATTGAGGCTGTTAGTAGGGAATATATTATGGATCAAGGAGTTAGATAGTAAGCAAGAAAGCTTGGTGGGAGAGTCTCTAGCCTCTCAAATGCTAGGGTAGTTTATTCCTATCTTCTCTGCATTTATTTTTACTTTTTTAAACACTAGAATCCATTAATGCTTATCTCTTTCTATGTTTGGGGAAGGAATTTACAGTTTCTTCATAGATAAATAATGTTAAGTTCTTGAGGTTTCCATCATTATACTTTCAGAAACATATTCAGGAGCAACTTCCAATACATCTCAGTTTCTGATATGTGATATTTTACTTTTCGATGTGATATACTGCCATTTTTGCACATGACTGCAAGAGCTCTTATTTCAACAGTTCACCACTGCCTTACTAGCCTATTATCTGTGCTTACTGAATCTTTCCCCCACCAATAGAAACCAAAATGAACAGGAAAGAATGGGTGATATTCCTTGCGGCATCTCCATTTAGACGTTAAAGTTGGTATAGACTTTTTGAGGCAATGGATAACATGCATCATCCGAGAAGTTTGTTATTCTGTCATTTTTGCATGTATCAAGTGTTTTTTTTTTCTTTTTTTTAATTCTTGTGGTATTCCTTTTTCCATTCCTTTACAAGTTATTGAATTTCCATTTTCAGCATATCCCATCTTTGTTCTATCCTGTTCTACTGAATCTGTAATTTACACATGCTTTTAAAATTATGTTTTGTCTATTTTAGTTTCATTTGCTTTGTCCTGAAGGAAAAGGAATATATTTATCACCTTTTCTTAGACTTTCAGTTCTATGATCCCTGAATGGGTGCGAATGACCAAGGTTGCCAGGAGGCTTAGCAAAATGTTTGTGAGTCATCTGGGACTAACATTGACAAAAGAAGATCTGCAGCATGTTGTTGAATTAATGGAACCATATGGTCAGATAAGTAATGGGATAGAGCTTCTGAGCCCTCCGTTGGATGTGAGAAACTATCTTTTCCTAAAGATTATAATGTGGTCAATTTATTCTCTACTAAGCTATTTTGTCATGCAACTTTTCTGAGTTTCTTCTATTTTTAAGTTTGAATGCAGTGGCAGTCCTAGTTTTCTCCGTCATGGATGTCTGAATCTAACTTTTTATCAATTACTTTGAGAAATGTGTTAATAAGAAGATTCTTTGATGTTTAGTGGACTAGGGAGACCAAGTTTCCTCATGCAGTCTGGGCTGCTGGTCGTGGTCTTATTGCTCTTCTCTTACCAAATTTTGACGTTGTGGATAATTTATGGCTCGAGCCTCTGTCATGGCAGGTTAGTCATACTAATTTTTGGGCTGCTTTTGAATTTTGGTGAAGGGTTAATTGTGAGTTTGAAGTAGCACTTTTAAATAATTTTTTTTAGTATCACCCTGCTTCTTACAAGAAGAAATGTGTATCTTGTAGCTAACCTGCTGGCAAGACTTGTATTTGATGTTTTATATTTGATAAGAGACTGAGATAGACTAGGATACATAAATCTTAGGTTTAAGTAGTATGAGTTGCTCAATGGGATGTTTAAGTGGGTTAATATGAGAGAGAGAGAGAGAATGTAGCCATGGAGGTTTAAATGGGGGTTTGAGGTCTGAGAGAAGGATAGGAAAGAATTTGACTTGGTTGTGATGGAGAGTCCTTAGCCTCTCAAATGCTAAGGAGTGTTTTCATTGTTCTATATTATATTTTATTCTGCTCTTTCTATTTCTGTGTTTGGTGTGTATGGTGCTGCTGTAAACCGGTCCTCATCCATTCAACCTGTGAATGTGATAGGATCTTTTCCTTTATTTTGTTAATTCCATTTCAGGGAAGCCTTTTGGTGTGTCTTTGGTTCTGGTTTCCATTGATATCTTGTTTGAGTTTTCTATTTGTCAACGTTGAGATTTTCCCATTCAATTGTTTGCAAGATTGGCACAATATATATACACATATATATATGCTCAATCTTGAGTGGCAGTGTGAATTGTGATTTTAGCAAAGATTGTTATGTCACTGATTTCTGTGATTTGGGAGGCAGATTGAGTGGTGGTAATTGATTGAAGACTATACAGAGTTAACTCCTGATGAATAATGAGACATTATTGCCTCTCCTTTAAACAGGGAATTGGATGTACAAAAATCACAAAAGCAAGAAATGAAGGTTCAGTTCATGGCAATTCTGAATCAAGATCGTATCTTGAAAAGAAACTTGTGTTTTGTTTTGGATCATATGTCGCTTCCCAAATGCTTCTTCCTTTTGGGGAAGAAAACGTCCTGTCTTCTTCTGAGATTCAGCAGGCACAAGAGGTCAGAATCCTATTCTACTTGACTCAAATGCGATTTTTGCTGACTTTCAGATTTTTGGTTCTTTGGGTAATAAAGTTGCTTTTATCAATGGTTTTTGTTATGAGCATAAAACATCTGACCCCTTTCTTTCTCTTAGCAGATAGCTACACGAATGGTCATTCAGTATGGGTGGGGACCAGATGACAATCCTGCAATTTATTATCATAGTAATGCGGTATGCCCCTTTCTTACATCTAATCGAGATGTCCTTGCTGAAGAGACGGGTTTTTCATTTAAGTAGTGTGACATTTTATTATTAGATTGAAACATCTGCTAGACTTGTTACAGAAACACTTGCTGTGTCAGCTGGTCAACTACTTTCCAAGTTATGCCCATAAGAAATTAGATAACATGGCAGAACAAACTATTAATATGCAACATTTGAGATATAAAAAAAATTACATTATGATGTAGGACATGAAGTGGGGAAATGAAGATTTTTTTTTTTTAAATCAATATCAAATTTTATTTTTTAATAAGCAAGGGGTAGTGATTTTATTCAAATCAAGACCTATTTTTAGGAAACTTAAGCCGTTATGATTGCCCAATATTCTAACCACCCTCAAATCTGCAGGAGGGGACGGAATCTCCTCAGGTTCAAACACCTTTGTTGGTCGTTCTTTATTGAATTCTAAATTATCTTAATCATCATTATAAATCCATAACTCTCAAATTACTTGTGCAAAACATGCATTTATAATTGTGGATAGCTCATTTGCCCAAGAAAAATATCAATAGCTCCATCTGTTTTGTTACTCAAGCATAGTTGGCTATCCATTTTGAAGTCCGATGGACCATTTGTGCACAGTAGTGTGAGTAGATTAATCTTTTTCAAACTGTTAATAGGTCACATCATTGAGCATGGGGGATGACCATGAGTACGTGATGGCAAACAAAGTTGAAAAGGTACCAGTATGTTAGTACAAGGCCAATTGATTGTCCATAAAGGTTATCTAACATTGTTTGTCATCTTCTTAGATGTTTGACTTGGCATATCAAAAAGCGAAAGAAATGCTGCAGAAAAATCGTTCAGTACTTGAAAAAATTGTGGAGGAATTACTAGAATTTGAAATTTTGACTGAAAAGGTAAGGGATTCTTAGTGCATTTGAATTGTCAGTTGGGTTACATTTTGGAGAATTTATTTATGTTTTTGTTAGTTTCATAGTTTATTTAGGTATTTTATCAGAAAATCTCTTTTAAAGCATCAAATTATTAAAAAATATAATCTAAAATACTGGTCCCTATTTTATAGAATTGATAGTAGGGATATATCAGAAAATTACTGGCTCCTACACAGTGGAATTGATTTTAGCATTTGATAAGTTACATTTTCCAGCTGTCTCAAATGTCATTCTGCCTTCATTAGAAAGTGTGGGAATCAGTAAGATGGACCTGTTGGAGATTATATTATTACGTGTCTATTTTAACTCAGAAGTCTGTATTTTTATTCATTTTGTTTTGAAGCTTATTGGTTTTTTTTCTTGGTTATTTTTGGACAAATCATCTGTGTTTTAGGATTAGTTTGAATGTTCCATTTTAATTAAGATTAATGCAAGTGTTTTATTTAGATTATGATAAAGTTGTTAATTCTTACCCCTTTTAGTTGGAGCAGGAGTTTTCTGTCTTTATTAGGTAATGCTTGCTTCTATCCAATATTTTAAGTTTAGAAGAAAATTAGACTTTAACTTTCGACAAACCAAGCATTCGTAAACTGGCTGGTGCATAACTTTTTCCACAAATGGGATTTCTGAGCTTGCTGAATCTAAGCCACAAGAAAAACGCTATGGATTAAATGAGTCCTACCAGTAACATTGGTAGTAATTAATTCCTGTATTACATTACACCGCGATCCTTATATACATATATATATATACACGCACATATATATCTTGTTTTTCGTATCTTCCCACTTTCAGCTGGATCCGTTGGTACAGTTATATTCAAAATTTGACTTTATCTAGTGGCATTTAATCATGAAGAACACATGCTGCAGCTAAAAAGCAAACAACATTAGCATATCTTGATCAAATTCCCAGACCTCTATTGAAATGTCAGTGACATAATGAGCTCATTTGACATTTCTGATTCACTATCTTCTCTTGATTTTATCTCCTCATTTCCTTTTGAAATAATTTTAGGTACTATGACTGTTTAATGACTTATTTGCTTTCTCGCTAGCAGGATTTGGGAAGAATTGTTGAAGATAACGGTGGACTCAAGGAGAAAGAACCGTTTTTCCCTTTGTGAACTATATGACGAACAGGTACATGTTAATTACTGCTAAAAGTCAGTGGAAAAAGGGGAAAAAATTCTGAATCCATTGTCATGTGTGACAGTTTTGGATCTGTCAGTTATTTTCTAATGTGCATAACGGTCACCACTAGTTTGGCGTAAAGTATCCATCCATGGATTCAGACATGTGAAGATGACGAATTTTCAAGCTAGTGCCGTTTTTCATTAATCTCCACATCTTAGAAACTGGGCCCAAATACTTGGAGAAATCAGTGTGGACAATTTATGCTCATGAGTTGCGTTGATTTCTTTAAACTAAAATTATGTTATAGGAATAAACTTAAAAGTAAAAAGGAAAAATTCTCAAACAACAAATTGCAATCCAAACATGTATATTATTTTTATACTTTCATTTTATCTATAGATATATCATCAATGTAAAATATAAAATTTATATGGAGTCAGACTATTCATAAATGATGAACGATATGGTTTTTCTCGGGTTTCATGCGATTTTTTTTTCATTCATTCAAGATTTTTCTATACATTTTAGAAGGAATGAATGTTTGAAAAATATGTACAATTTTTTAAGCTACTATCTATCCCATGGATCCCATAGGGAAAAATATTTAGTTGCTTTTATGGATGATATAGTCCCCTAAAGAATTTTAATTCATAGCAATTTTTTTTTCCTTTTCCAGCCAACATCTGGCAGCTTGCTTGAGGGAGGAAGCGCATCTGGAAGCAGTGCTCTGACAGTAGCCTAGATCAGTGGAATATTGTTTATGGGTCACACAGTTTGAGGTAATTCTCTAGTTTATGTATAATTGGATGAGCATGTGTTGGTGTACGATGCAAGTATGCAACACGCATGTTTTGTCCCGTGTAAGATGTTCTTAATTGGAAGAGAAGAGGTAGCATTTTTCCTTCTCGGCCATCATTTCCTGATGCAGGGAAATCTCAGCCAGCAGTGTTCTTAACATTATAAATCGTTTATTGCACCGATTTGTTTATTCCACTGCTTCTTTGACTACACAAACATATCTGCTTAGCTGCAAGCAAGGGTTAAACCTCTAGTCCTTGGGTTCTGGCCCAAAAAAAAAAAAACACAAAAGAAAAAGAGAAAAGAAGAAAGAAAGAAAGAAAGAAGAAAAGAAATTAGTGTCCTCGAGGAACAATTTGTGTTAGTTGCAAGGTACAGTTTTATTATTGAAAATGAAATATTAAAAAAAAAAATGTCTTGCCAAACAAGGCAAGTATCAAAGCTCTTCCTCAGTATTTTTTTTATTTTATCGTACGAACAATCAAACTTGGAAGGCAGAACGCATAACTGTTTTAGGAGAGAAATCCAAATTGCGAAACCTTCAAGACAAAATTTGTTAAACAAGAAAAATTGGGGAAATAATGCAGATAGGTCTTTATATTTGCATTTTGCTGACTGCTAAAGGGTGGAAATGAGCAATCTTGACCATAACGTGCATACGCTGGTTACCTATTTGCATCTGGAAATTGATTTGAGTTTCTAGGAAATTATGTTCATTTACCTTCTTCTCAAGGAAGAAGAGAGGGAAAGTATTATTTATTTAACTACTTGCCATTAAGATACTTGTTTTTTTTTTTAAAAAAGAGGAAATTGCAGGGAAAGCAAGCAGGGAGAAGCTTTGCAGATACAAACTAGTTGCTAGAGAAGGCTTATGATGGGAGAGGTAGTGAAGATTGGCGTTTCCTTGGTTTCGTCGTGTATTCCATTTTGACAAGTGCTTTTTCTTCTGGGTTTTGCCTCTCCAAGCATGGTCACTATGTCCCTCATGGATGGTCTTTTTCCTTTGGAAGCTTTGCCGTACAGAGAAGTGCAATTCGGAGCACGAGAAGCATCTCTTCTTGGACATGCCTGCACCTTCCCGCGATGGTGGGATCTAGTGCTTCTTCCAACCCTCCATTGCTTCTCTTCTTTCTTACCCATTCAACTATGTCTCCACATTCTTCGAATGACAGGTCTAGTGGCTTTTTTTCCTGTTATGATCTCCAGAAGCACTACACCATAACTGTATATGTCGGTTTTCTCGTCCACTTTCAGAGTATACCCATATTCTGAGAATCACAAACAACATAGAAACAAATATGAGCATGATTTTTATCTTGTATGCCCCTTCATTGAAAGCAAGCGACAAAAACTCTGCTTTGGTTTTTGAAGTGCATGGCACGTTCAAATTTTAATCTGGTCTTCTCAAAATTATTTTTTTATTGTCAGCAAAAAAAAAAATAGTTTTTATTTTCTTCACAAATTATCGGGGAGCAAGTTTCACACAGGTAAACGAATAAATGTCAAGGTTAAAGAATTGTTAACTTCAAGTTTTTCCCCCCTTTTTTAATTAAATACAGAGAGAGAAGAAAGAAGAAATTTGTGCTAGTCCGAATTAAGTACCTACTGGTCTATCTGGACCAAAATATGTTTCTGCTCCTTTTGATGATGATTTAGTAATTAGTACTAACCTGGTGCGATATAAACCATAAGATCCGGCCACCATCGAAACAGTCTCATTCTTATGGATCAGCATTTTTGCTAATCCAAATCTGCTATCCTGGCCTCCAAATTTGCATCAAGGAGTATGTTGTTAGACTTGATGTCTCTGTGAATAACAGGGGGGTGACAGTCATGGTGGAGGTAATTGAGGCCTTGGGCAACTCCAACTGCTACGTTATACCTTGCAACCCAATCTACCAGTATTCTTCCTCCTTCCTCTCCATGTAGCGCTGTCTCCAGATTCCCATTGGGCATGAACTCGTACACCATCATCACATTCCTTTCGTTATGAACATACCCCAACAGCCTTACAATATTCCTATGCCTCAGTCTCCCTAGCAGATTCACTTCTTTCAACACGTCATTCCCATCTTCTATGTCTGCACCTGGCCTCCATAATTTCTTCACTGCCACTGTCACATGAGGTCTAGGAATTTCAGCTTTGTACACAATCCCAGTGCCTCCCATGCCTATAATGTTTGGTTCCTTAATGCAGCCGAGAATCTCACTGGTTGTGAAGCTCACCCTTTGGAATGCCACTAATCTCCAAGGCCATTCTTCATTGCTATTTTTGAACCAATCATGGACAGAGCTGTTGTAATAAGTACCATTGATTGTATAACCATCTGCCACCAATAAATGCAATGCCCAGGGATAAAATTAATGATATTCCTGTGACAAAACCAATCATGACGTGCTTCATGCGTGAGCTCCTTCGCTGGCTTACTGGAGTTGAACTCTGAGAACATGGAGGAAGAATGCCTCCGCAGAGACCGGCATTGTTTGTTAGATCGTTAGGATTTATGGTCAACAAAATCCCTTTGAGGGCACCGGACCCTCAAGCTTGTTGTAGGATAGGTTGATCGTTTCAAGAGCGGGGGAGCTGCCAAGGTTTTTGGTTATCTGACCTGAAAGTGAATTGTGGGACAGATCAAGAGTGGCTAAAGGTGGGCATGTTGGCGATTGATTTCGGTATTTCCCCAGTTAACTGGTTGTAACCGAGATTCAAATGGACTAGTTTTTTTGGCAAGAAGCAATGCTTTCTGGGATGTCTCCAGATATAAGGTTGTCTGAGAGATCCAGCACAGAGAGAGAGAAGCAGTCTTGGAACTCGCCTGGAATATTGCCTCCCAGGCTGTTTTTGGACGCAATGAAGGTTTGAAGGGTGGGAATAGAGAGAATTCCAGAAGGTAGAGATGATTCAAGGTGGTTCCAAGATACATCGATGAAAGAAAGTGAAGTGGATGAAGCGATATCTATTGGAATTTGGCGGTGAGATTATTCTTGGCCAATTCCAGCCTTTGAAGGTCTGGTAGTTTTCCGAAACCAACTGGAATAGTCCCAGATATAAGATTGCTATGAATGCGAACACGTGCCAAAGATGAACAAGTCGAAATCCCGCTTGGAATGGAACCAGAGAAGGAATTATTGAAAAGTATCAGTTTAGTGAGATTTGCAGAAGCACACAAGGCTGGAGGAATTTCGCCTGATAATGAGTTAGAAGACACGTCCAGCCACTCCAGTGGAGAGTTCTGTCCAAGGTTCACAACGGTAAAGTACCTAGTCAAGAATTTTTTTTTCCAGCTCAAGCACTTTTAAAAATTCTTCAGCTCCCCAAGCTTTTCCGGTACAAACCTGTTAGTTTTGTTTCTCATTACAATTTAATAGCTGCAAGTTGTTCACCTCAGCAATTTCCTCTGGGATCT
>NW_026556140.1:0-41334 GCF_029017545.1 Prosopis cineraria | reverse complement strand
TTTCAAGAAACAAAGCCAATTATAACAAGTAAATTATTAAGAAGATTTAATCAAAGTAAGTGACAACTGGTTATCATGATTATCCTCCCTCACACTTAAGACATCATAGTGACCTCATTGTGAATGTGATAAAAAAAATCAAAACAAGAGAGGAGGGTATGAGAATAATACTTCCTTGATTAAGCTCAATTTTATGGGACACATTGCTGTATGTGCTCGACGTGATATGGTCCTTAATTGGCTTCTCTTTATCTATTTATTCTAACTAAATGGGATTGTAAAGAAAAATGTAGAAACACATAAAAACTGAAAAGAAAGACTGAAACTAGGAAATAAATAAATTCAAAAAAATTGGATATCTTCCAACAAGTGCTATCTTTAATGTCTTTAGCTAAGCATTCTACTTTTGGTGTCAAGGGGCCACATCTAAAGGTGAGAAGGGCACTTACTTTTGTGAGATACAAATATATCTTAAAAAATAAGGAGTTTTAGTAGGCTTAGCAAATATGGAACCTTCTTTTTCTTTTCTTTTTTTTTTGCCTACTTGAAAAATCAGCTCCCCTTTAGGACCATCAATCATAAACACATCTAGTAGCTGAAAAATGGCCTCCCTAAGATGAGGGAAGCATATGTCATCTTCCCAAATCTAAAAAATCTACAGGTAAGTAAAAGGTTACCAACTTTTGCTTGGACGTTCCTCCATAACTCTAAGTAGGTACTGCAAAGATCTATATGCCATTTGTAAAGTGACATTGGTGGGCTTCAAGTTAAAGATGCCAAGTTTCTTACACAAAAATAAAGGCATAAGGTTGACAAAAGAACCCAAATGACACAAGCATTTATCAATTTTTAAGTTATCAATCTGACAAGAAATAAAAAAAAACTCCTTGGATCTTTGAGCTTAGCGGGTAGCTTCTATTGAACTATGGCATTGCATTCTTCCATGAGAGCCCTAGTGTTGAATTCTTGAAGAGGTCTCTTTTTATTCAAACAAAAATTAACTCCTTCATGTACTTAGCATAAGCTGGGATCTTAGCCAAAGCTTCGATAAAAGAGATGTTAATTTGGAGTTTCTTGAATAACTTAAGGAACTTATTGAAGTCCACATCATGCTTGCTTTTCTTCAGAGCTTGAAGGAAAGGAATATAAGCTACAAAAGGCTTCACATATAAGGAGTGTTTTCCTCTTAATCACTTACCTTTATAGGTGAACTAGCCTCCATTCCTAATGGTGGGTCCTCTAATTATATTTGTCTCTCTAATTAGTTGCTTAGTAGTTGACCCTGTGTATGTTTAGACAATTTGTTAGCAAATTGATTCTTTTAGGTCTTTATGTTTCTAATTGTCACTTGATGTTGGGTCTCCAAGATTCTAGTAGTGGCTTGATGTTGTTCCTCTATGTTTTTAAGTGAAGTCTCAGTGGTGGATTGTGCAGTCATTTAAGGAGATCATACCCTCAAATTTGTTGATCTTTTTAATTAATGTTGAAGGGTTGATAGGGTGGAGCTAAAGGTTTGCTCAACATTCATTGGCTTGGTGCCTTATCTATTCCTCCACTAAAAGTTTAGGTAGTCCTTCCAACCCTCATTATATGTGTTGCCAAAATGGTTGTAAGGTTTGCCTTAACTCCTTCTTTGGTTCTAGTTGGCATCCATAAAGTATGTCTTTATAACTTGATTGCCATAATTACCTTGTAAAGAACCATGAGATACATTAGAAAAATTAATAAGAATTGAAGAGTTAGAAGGAATAACATTAGAAATTAAGTTATGAATATTCCTGTCATCTAATTGAGCACTAATAGTAGAGTTGGAGTTTACTTGATGAGTTTGGACTCTCCTCTATTGTTACCCTTTCACCTTGAGTTACTAGCTAGATGTTCATAAATATTTACAATCTAGTCTGTTATTGTATAACATCCTAGATTTTTAATTCAAGGGATTTTCAAAGTTAGAGGGGTTATAATGGTAATTTCAAGTAAATTTTTAATTAATGACGATTATGGGAGACTAATATAGCTTTTGAATCCTTAGTCAGTCTTAGAAGAGGGTTAGATCAGAGTACAAGCGAGTAATGGCATAAAGAGAGGTTTAAAATATATGTAGAGCTCTTTGTGCCATGCGTCGCGACAGGTGTATAAATTATGCATTTATCAACTCGTAAGATTAGACAGAAAATGAGAAGTGTGATAGAGAGAACACTAGGAGTTAATGGGAGACGACTGATGGGTGTTATGGCTCGACTTTGGGATCACTTTGGAAGCATTTGGAGCAAGATTTAGTTTTAGGTAAGCTTCCTACACCTCTCTATCTCCTTATATTCAAATTTTTTTGGATAGTTAGGGTATTTTAGGCCTTGATTCGGTTGTTTTTAGGTAATGGCTGAACCTATTGCCTTAGTTAAGGTATTAGAGAGTTAAATCAAGCCTTTAAACATATATTTATGGATTATATAATGATTTAGAGTTGTTGGTTAGGGCTTGGATAAACCTTAAGCAAAAATTGGATGATTAAGAGCAATATGGCTAGTGTAATGGTGTTATCTATGTGTTAGGATGTTAAATAGGATTAATAAAATATGTTGGAAGAATTTTTGAGGCTAAATTAAGGTTTTAGGTATTACGGGTACCCAAAATTGTGTTATAAATAAGGTGATTAGAGTGTGAATTGACAATTAAGGGTTTAATCTTGTAGATTAGCTTTTGATTGAGCATTGCAACGCTAGTGGACATGTGTAGAGCCATTAGTTGACCATGGTAACCATTTTAATGACAAAAAGGTTGAGGTAACCGGATTTTCTAATTTCTATTTTTGTGTATTTGGATGGTAATGTGTTAGACTTTAAAATTTATGCTTTAGTTTTGAACTAGTGTGTAGTAATAATATGAAGTTATGATTTTTAAGTTATGTGAAGTGGAATGAAAAGTTATTTTAATGTTTTAGTATTTAGAAAGTTAATGCTATTTTTATGTATAACTACTTGCAAAATTTTATGATTTAAGTGGAAATGAGAAATTGTGATAAATATGTTATGACTATGTGTTGGAGCATTAAGCATGTTTGGCATGATCATTGTGAGAAGGTAGGAGTTCATCCTAGTGTGTTATTGGGACATTGTTAAGAAATTCATATGGTACATTGCACCGTGGAGGCCCTAATGCTTAGTATTATATTGTTTGGAAGTCCCAGTACTACATGAGATAGATTAGGCATTGACACCCCTAGTGTTCGGAGCCAAGGGGAATCTATGGTTTATAGTGAGTGAAGGTCCTCTTGGTCGAGGTTTTCTCCTACTAATGATGACCTTGGGCTAATCCAGTCACATAGACTTAGTCCTATTGAGTTGTCAACCCATAGTTCAATCAAAAGACATAAAGAGTGTATAAGGTGGTGTGTTGATCATGCATATCATACTATAACTGTATGTATGGATTTATGTGACTTGTTACATGTTTTATTATGCCACTTCACATATGCACAAATTGTTCTCACACATGAATAGTTGATTGGACTATTCAGTTACTGAGTCCTCGACTCACCCTATGGTTACATTTTTTAGGTAAGACTCGAATAATGGCAAGGGAAAGGAAGGTGTGACTGAGCATTGAGGGGACTAGCCAATGATTGTATAGTCCCTTTCATTTATTTTGTTTTGTAATGAATAGTGTATGCATATGTCAACTTAGGACATATATATTATTTTGTGATGCATTGGTATGATTTCTGTTGTTAACTATAGGTTATTTTAGCCTAGGTTTGTTTTATTGTGTTGTAATGGCTGTGAGAAGTTGAGATACTAGTGTAAGTGTTAGTTTTGTATTGATTTATGTGTTAGATTGGCCATTGGATTAATTATATGAGATTGTTACCCTTAGTGGAATTTATGCTAAATATGGGGTTTTGGTGGCCAAATCTTATTTGAGTTGTTATTGTTGTGATTTGAATGGTTGTACAGGTTGTTTGTGGTTCAATTGAGTTGGTTCAAGTGGTCTCATGGGTATTGGCACTTGGTTTAGGAGTTTTAGATGCCTTGTTAATGGTTTTTGAAAGAAAATGTGCCATTTTGAGTTTGGGTGTTCAAATCTTATTTGGCTTAGTGTTTAAGTGTGGACTAGTGCCAATAACTAGGTGGCTCTAAAAGCTATGTGTGGACACTTAGATCGCTCGAATTGGACATTAGATGGTGAAACGACACATTTTGGAAGTCCACTTAGGGAGCTATCATGACAGTAGTTTGCTGTCATGACAGGGGATATGAGCTGCAATGCATTGTCCATTATGCCATAGCACCAGGCACAGAGAGGGACATTTCCCTTTGTGTAGTTTGCCATAGTGGACAATGCACTACATCGTGGTGCACTATGCTTCTGTGGCTGAAAACCTTCAGTTATGCTTAATATTTTCATGTGATAAATTCTCATGCTTTTATTCTCTAATTTATTTGGTTTTAAATTATAGTTTGAGCTCAAACGACTTTTCAAAAGGGTTTTCTAGGGATCTCATTTTCTTAATATTCTTTTAACCCTTGGATTATGATAACTATTTATAGGGTTAATGTAATCTCGATTGTAATAACGTTGTTCCATATTTGGTGTTCTATGTGATTGGTAATGTCAAGGATGACATTACATATTGTCTCTCCTCCATGGCTATCAGTAGCTATGTTTACAAAGTTTTAGTAAGCCATCATTAGCCCTTATAAAATTTCTCAATTATCATCAAAGGGCTAAAGCCATAGTGGGGGCATTGCTTAATAAGGTGTTATATCATTACCAGGATTTATGGAATGGCTCCCCTAGAAATTGGGAAAAATTAAAAATCTTATCACATAGTTCTTCGATATGATGTGGTGGCGAGTAAAACCTTGACATAAATCTATCATATGCTTGCTCCTATATAGTGAGAGATCCTTCAGGCAGGTTCTAAAGCCACTTACTAGTATGGTCATAAAGGTGGTGAGTAAAGCCATGCATGCAAATTTTGTCATCATTTATATAGTTGGGAGGGAGCATAGAGACAACATGAAAGAACTTCTTGATGAAAGCTAGAGCGTCTTCAAATGGCCTACTATAGAATGATGGAAGGCTATTCAGAAGATTGTTGTTGAGCCTAGAGTTTCTAACTTAGGCACTCACCTAGATGGACAAAGGACCAATGTTCACATAAGAAACAACAATGTCCCTCTATCAAGATGCAAAAACTAGCATGTGATCCTCTATTGGTATCTCAATGTAAGAGATTTCCTCTAGAGACTCTGGTAGATTAGAGTGTTCTTGCTCAGGTTACTCCTGATTTTTCTCTTGCCTCTTCTTTTTCCTAGTAGTCTGCATAATCGTTCAATTTTCTTTTATTAGAAAGCGTTAATTTAATTTTAGAGGATTTTTTTGAGTGTCTAGTTTGCATAAACAAGCCAAGAAAAACAATACAAAAATAAGAAAATAAAGGTAAAGGACAATGAAAGAGAAATAACAAAGTTATATATCTTCCCCAATAATGACATCGAAAACTTGATCGCTCTAGCAAATACATGGGATTGATGTCGTAACAATTCCTGAAATATTTTAGGCATTAAACCCAAAGGAAAATAATGATCTGTACTATTCATAAAAACAATTAAGAGTTTTGAAAATAATTTAATAACTAATTTAAATAAATGAGAAGAATAATAAAAGTAATGGAAACAATGAAATAACTAATCAAATGAGAGTTAGGGATCAGGATTTACCTACTAGGATGGATTATCCTACTTCAGTTAATTATCTTCACTTATTTATAGTGAAAATTATTCTAAAGTGTCCTAATTAATATCAAGTTAATTAGGATATGTTTAATTAGAGTTAAATAACTCCCACTAAATTATACTCTCCAA
Source organism: Prosopis cineraria (assembly GCF_029017545.1). Classification (NCBI taxonomy): domain Eukaryota; kingdom Viridiplantae; phylum Streptophyta; class Magnoliopsida; order Fabales; family Fabaceae; genus Prosopis; species Prosopis cineraria. The sequence continues at coordinate 35,467 of NW_026556140.1, read as the reverse complement.
CTAAACCATGGAGCTATTATCTAAGCTACCACAAACTTCTAAATTATTCATAATTTAGTTATCTACATCTATCTCTCAATGTCTAGGTAAGTTTTTCACCTCTCAATTCATCAAACTATCCAAGGAAAATTATATAACAATTGTCTAAATAAAAAGACGATTAAAACAAGAGAGATAAACATAAACATAATAAAAATTCTCATAGACAAAAATTGACATTGAACGAGATAATAAATGAAACCAAATAAAAGATAAAATTCATCTCATCTAGGTCACTCCCTACCTTGATTGGGAGTTTAGTAAGAACTTATAAAGTTAAAATTACAATCCCATATAAGAGAGATAAAAAGAATCTCAAGAAGATGAAAAGAGAGAAATCTTCCAATTCAAACAAAACTCCTCTTGACACTGTAATATGCCTCCTTGTCTTCAGATATGAAAATGGATTTGTCGAGAGGCTTTTAGGAGGTTTATTTATAATAAATTCATCCTCCTTGGGCTTAGAATCCATCCAGATCATACTTATCTGATATGACGATATTTGATTTAAAATAATTTAAAATATTAATTTTCACCTATTTCTCCTTTGTCCGCACGCGTTAAAGCAACATATTCATGATTGAAGCTTTTCTTTCCAAGTTTATTAATGGCTAAACTAATGCATGACCTATCGGAATCACCGTGGTGGGTTTCATCTATGAGCAAAGACTTCCTTCAGAAGCTTACTTATGATCATATCAGTCCTTTTTTGTTTGATTCCTTGGTCCTTGACTCTAAGATTTGCATTTTAAGGCTTTTCTCATGCTATTTTGTCTTGTTTTCCTGAAAATACACCAAAATCTTCAATTGTGGTATTTTTATCTAATTTTATTTTTAAATCACACATTAATTAGTCAAATAATAGCAAAAATTATGTATAAGTCTATGTGAAATACCCACTTATCATCAACTTACTAGTAAATTTTTTGTATTTTTTTTGCATTGATCAATTTATATAATTATATCTAGGTTGTGTATTTTGAGAGTAGAGGATAAATTTGAAAATTTGATTAATTCTTCAATAGAGTGAATGCATTTTTAAGCTCTTCTTGATTTTGGTGAAAATACTAAAAAAATTTCATAAATAGAATTTTAAAGAGTATATATATGTAATTTTAGCAATGAAAGTATTATATATATATATATATATATATAGACTCTACATTTGTGTGATACATCTATAGATGTATATTTTGAGATATCAATATTTTGATATACAAATATATGAGTATTCTATATTATGAGGTGATATAAAAAATCATCAATTATAAAAAACAAAGCGCCCACTTCCTGTAACTAATTTTGAACTAACATTTGTTACTTTATTTTGAATTGTCTCTACTACAATATTGCTAATATATGATGCCTCATATAGAATGATTGTATACAATCATCTTATATGAGGAGGCAGAGATTTACGAGAACAAATAAAGGACAAGTCGTCTTATATGAATTTATATAGGCATTTTTTTAAATTTCATCACTTATATGGGATAGTTCTTTGCAAGAACTATCTTATAAACTATAAGCTTACTCTCACTCGAGAGCAGTGATTAAAAAACCAAACTGGATCGGGCGGACCAATCAGACCGTCAACTAGTTTAGATTTTGGCTCAGTTAGTATGTAAAAATAGTTTTGGGGGTTGAGTTGGGTTGAGCCATTTTGGACCGATCGTCGGATCAGGAACCGAAATCAAGTTGGGAACCAGATCCAGTTTTAAAAAATTGAACTGTTTAAAAAATCCTCTTTTAAGGAAATGACCAATTATTTTAATCATTTGATGTTATATTGTATCATGTGGCTTGTTAAGTCATAATAAACTTAAAATATTTAATTTTGTTTTTATGTTAAGTAGCAATTTCCTACTTATTTCTTATATTAAGATTATTATATACATATATATTTATTTTAAGTTGATTATTATATCATCAGTTTGACCATTAGTCTAACTCGATTGAACCATAAGAATCGTGAATCACTGACGTTTTTGGTTTGGCATTCAGTTTGATTCTGAAAACATTGCTTGGAGGCCCTTTCTCTCATTAAGAGGATTGAGCATTAGTGCTCATATCACCATTCTAGGTCAATGGTTCATGTTTCTTGTGTGATTCATTCTGATTCGAGCCCTTCTATCCTTTAATCAGGGATTTTAGGGCATGGGGTCTTTCACTGGTTTGGGTGGATGGTGAACGTGGTCAAGGTTAGGTGGAAGGTTTGCAATAATAGAGATTGTAATTTTTGAGTGGGATGACAACGGGAGCTCAAATTTGTAGAGGATGGCTATTGATTTGAGTTCTTGTGAAGAAGGGGGAAAGACTAGGAGTTTGATGATTGGTAGTAGTGTGAAAGCTTGTAGGTGCTGTAAGTGTATTGGATCATTGGCAAGGTGAAAAGTTTAATTGTGATTTGAATGGAGGTTCCTTAATTGTATCATAGGGGATGACGATATCTGATGGGTGCCTTCGGGAGTTGTGATGCCATTGAGTAGTCTTCATCAAGGATAATTAAGTTACACGATGAAATTGGATAATTGAAGGTGGTTGAGATTAAGATGTTATGAGTTTGGGGTTCTAGGTTATAAGACTACAACGATGATAAAAATGAATATGAGATGGGGGATTTCAACAGCAGCTTCATTTTGCTGAAATAGGCGCATCTTCTTCTTTGATTCCTTGATCAATTTCTGGCTTCCATTCTTTGACTTTGGTTCTTTGTACCTGTTTTGACATTTTTCATTGCTATGCTATTTTTTTTATTTTTGAGTTTTGCTTGATGATTCCTTCATCAATTTCTAACTTTGTTGTTCCTACTTTGTTCTCCTATTAATCTTCATCTTCACTTTGACTATGTTCTCACTACTACAAAAAGTTGTGATGCTTTCTTTTTTCTTCTTTTTTATTGTGTGCTTCGAAGGCAATTGCAATGTTAGAGCATTAAGGTAACATTTACCTTAAATGAACCCACATGGAGCATCAATCTTCTATTTCATTATCAATTAATAATTTAAAAAAATATTTATTCTTTGATGGCTCCCCTATTTCACATCTCTCTAATTTTCTGTTAGTCACTACTTCTAACTTTCTAAGGCTTATCTCCCTTACCACTTCGTAACCTTTCTTTGTAATTTGATCCTAACTTCTAAGATTTCACCAGATATGGCCATGTAAAGAAAAGCAATTTACCTTGAAGCCATGTTGAGTAGTCTCTATTTTGTTAATTTGTTTTTAATTTTTTTCAATTAGAAAAATAAATGATCTAGTGCTTGCGAAAATTCTTAAAAGGAGATTAGAATCATTTGCTCTGTTATACATCTAATTTGCTCTATTGTGCAAAATATATGTTAGCCAAAAATAAAGAATTAATTTGTTTGATAGGACTAATTATTGTTGAGTATGGATGAGATGAGCAATTGATGGGCTTGAATGGTTATAAAGAAAGACAAGTGGAATATGGAGGAAGTCGCACATGTTGCAAGTGGAATACAATATTGACATCTATAATGAGACTTTTGTAACTTATGTATTGATTTTTGGTTGGATCTTTGGTTACATGCAGCATTAAAAAAAAGTTGAAGAAAGGTTTGAGGGTCTATTTTATTTGAACCTAATATTATTCACTAATTTTGTGATAGGAAAATGATTGAAAAAGTAGGATAGAAGAGAGATATAAGATAACGTTTGAGAAGAAGATGAAGAGAATTCAAAAAGAATGAAGGAATAGAGAAAAATAGAGAGAAAATTGAGAGAGAGAATCAGGTTTCTAAATGATATGTTTTATTATGATATTAGCCCAATTACAATTAAGAGAAACCTAGTATTTATAGGCTTCAAGTACAGAAAAGTCAAACAAAACAATAAATGACCTAACCACCCTTTAATAACTACCACTACCTAAATAATGCATTTTTTTATTATTTTATGTATCAATACACCCCCTTTAATAGGCCTTATCCTTAAGGGTTTAAAACTTGAAAATCTAGAAACTATTTCTAAAAGTTGAACAAGGATATCTAGCTCGCTTCCTTATTTGGTTTACCTTACCATTATACCAATACTTTAGTAATAACCCTTCCCTTATGTATTCCTACCCTCTTGTTCAAGATCACTTCCAAAATAAGGGTAGCTGGAGCTTCTAGCCAATTTTTAGGGTGATGCCTCTGTTTGATAGAGGGATTTGGACACAATTTCAATAGTAAAACATGGAAGGTTGAGTGAATTCTAGAGGTAAGAGGAAGTTCTAACTTGTATGCAACATTCTCTATCCTTTCTACTACTCTCTATGGCCCCAAATACCTTGGTGCCAACTTTTGTGTACTCCTAGAGGTTGCTAAAATCTATCTATAAGGCTACAACTTGAGGAAAACCCATTGTCCAACATCAAATTCATGATCAACCTCTTTAAATCAACCCTTTGTTTCATTCAATTTATTGCTCTGTTAAGATGATACTTCAAAACATTTGTTATATGGTCTCTTGCTGTAAAACTCCAGTCTATAGCTTCAACCAAAACTTCTTTAAGTAGATATGGAGCATATATTGGTGGTTTTTGTCCATAAAGTAATTCATAGGGTGTTGCCTTGGCTGAAGTGTGGAAAGTTGTATTGTACCACCATTTCACCAAAGTTAACTACTTACTTCACTCGTTAGGAGTTTCCCAACACATACACCTAAGATATGTTTCCAAGCAATGTTTCAACACCTCAAATTGTCCATCACTTTAAGGACAGTAGGATGAAATAAGCTTTTGCTATACCTTAATCACTTTTCAAAAATTCTTTCCAAAAATTACTAATAAAAATTAGATACTTATCACTAATGATCTCATTAGGAGACCGATATAGCTTGTAAATATGATCTATAAAATGTTGACTCAAGGTATTTGCCTAAAAGGGATGAGAAAGAGCCAAAAAGTGAGCATATTTGCTCATTCTATACACTATAACCCATATTACCTCTTTACTTCTAGATTTAGGCTACCTTTTAATAAAATCCATTGCTATGCTCTCCCAAACTCTATTAAGAATGGGTAATGGTTGCAATAAACCAGGGGTAGCTGTTGTCTTATACTTGCGATGAGCACACGTATCATATCCTCTTATAAAATCTTGAATATCCTTATGCATTCCCTTCCATCAAAATAAACCTCAAACCCTTTGATAGGTAGCATGCACCTTGGAGTGGCCTTCTTATGGATTAGCATGCAACCACTTAAGCATTTGTTAACAGCTACAACATCACCAACCATTAACTTCCATTTCCATCTTAACAACTGTCCATCCCACACATACTTATGGATATCACCTCTCTTTCACTGTAACTTAGAAATTACAGCCTTCAAATCTGCATCAGCATCCCAACTCTCCTTAATTTTCTGAAGCAATTCAGGAGAAGTGGTATTAAGCACCATTTTTAACAATTGAGGCCCATGCAACCTTGATAAAGCATTTGCGATAGCATTTTTCTTTCCTTATTATAGTAAATTTCATACTTGTAACCTAAAAATCTAGCTATCTAGTACATTTGAAAAGGAGTTTTTAATTTCTATCCCAGTAAGTACTTTAAGCTTTGTTGATCAGTTGTAATAACAAACTTTCTTCTCTCCAAATACTAGTGCTAATATTCCACTGCTTGAACCATTGCCATCAATTCTTTTTCATAGACAAGCAACTTCAAGTGTTGAGGAGCCAAAGCTTTGCTATAGAAAGCAATAGGCCTACTTTCTTGCATCAATATAGCACCAATCCCAAAACCGCATACATATGCTTCAATAACAAATACTTTATTAAAGTTTGGTAAAGCAGGTACATGAGTTGAAACCAATACTTCCTTTAATTTTGTGAATACTTCCTTTAATTTTGTGAAAACTTTTGCTATTGCATCAGATCAAATAAATCCTTGTTTCTTTAATAAATTGGTGAGAGGCCATGCAATCTCCCTATAGTGCTAAATAAAACGTCTATAATATCCCATTAAGCTAAGAAAGGCTCTTAATTGTTTGATATTGGCTGGTTCTGGCAATTTCAATATTATCATCACCTTCTTAGGATTACTTGAAATAGTCCCACTCCTTAAAATATGAACTAAATACTCAATCATAGTTGCTACAAATTTACACTTCCCCCTTTTGACATAATATTGATTTTTTCGTAAGATTTCTAGCACCTTTGCTAAATGCTCCATATGATTTGTAAGAGAAGAAGAGTATATTAGGATATCATTAAAGAAAATAAGAACAAACTTTTTCTTAAAAAAGTCTAAAGATAGAATTCATTGCTCTTTGAAATGTGGCTGGTGCATTGGTTAAGCCAAAAGGCATGACCAGCCATTCATAGTGCTTGGAATGTGTCTTAAATGTTATTTTGTAAGCATCTCTAGGTACCATGCAAATTTGATGATATCTAGCTCTTAAATCTAACTTGGTAAACCATCGTGCAATACTTAATTCATCAAATATGTCCTCAATAAGAGGGATAGGGTACTAATTTTTTAAAGTCCTTTTGTTTAGCCCCCTCTAATCTATACACATGCACCATGAACTATCTTTCTTCTTAACTAACACTATTGGAGCTGAAAAAGTAGAAGAACTTTCTTGAATAATCCCAGATTGCAGAAGTTCTCTCACTAGCTTCTCAACTACATCTTTTTGACTTGAAAGATAATGATATGGCTTTAAACTAATAGGATCAGTCCCTTAGTGAAGAACTATAGGGTAATTGTGTCATTCTCTTATAGGTTGAACATTGTCAATCATCTTCTATTGGAAAAAAAAAAACTGTTCTCAATAGCCTTTTCTGGTGCAATTTGTGGGTCCCATTCCTTTACATCTCTCTCTAACCCTCACTCTCCATGGCCACTGGTTATATCATTGTGCGTGAGTTCTATAGTCTCTCCTCTATCACCTCGCCATTCTCTCCTAATCATCAACTATAGAAAATGAAGAATTCTCAAACAACTTGTTCTCTAAAGGAGTTCATTTGGTTGTGTTTATGGCATCTTGAATGAGCCATGTGGGGTTGGAGATGTGAGGAGAAGATGAGGGAATATCCATGTCCTACTTCATCATCAACATCCAATCAGAAAGAGGAAGTTTTAGTGAATTTTGATGAGGAACAAGGGGAAGAGATGATGAAATGAAGAGGTTTTTTTCAACATGAGAATATTATCAAGGAAAAACCGTTAGCATTTTTTTAAAAAGAAATCGGAATATCTTTTTATATCCAAGCATGGGGAATCTAGTAAAACCACTTTAGAAAATCAAAAGGAAGGGGAAAAAATCCCGAAGTTGAGATTGAAATCTATTATCTAGTTACTACACAGAGAAAACCTTAGGATCATATATAATTTAAATATCTAAAGATAATCAACTCCTCACTTGGACACTAACAAAACAAAGCAATGAAGAATGCAAACTCAGAAAAAAAAACCTAGAAAATTCTTAGAAATCCTCTCAATTGGGGATGCAAAACAATGTAAAATAATGAATTTGCAAGAAATGCCGTAAGGAAACATGATAAATTGAGAGGAAGTAATACGAGTGAGTGAATGAAGCAACCAACTGAAAAGCAGAGAGAAAGAAAACCCAAAAAAAGGTGAATTATATAGAAGCAAGAAACAAGAAGGAGAAAAAGAAACTCACCCCTATGACTATAAGTTTGAAAGTAAAGGGAAGAGTAGAGGCTACAGAAGCAAGGAAGAAGATGCGTAGAGGCTATTGATGAAGATAATTGAGGAGGTATGCCATTCTAGAGACTGAAAATTTATGGGTCCCAAGAATTTAGGTTGAATAAAGTTGAACATTACCATCAAATGGTCGAAAGGTGGTACATGCTATGTTTTTTATAGTTGATTTTTTTTTTGCATCATTTTATAGTATAGGATATTTCGAGATCCTCAAAAAATAACTTGTAGTTAAATCTGCACCTTTATCCTAGATATATTAATACACACAAATATATGCTACATATTTGAAGTTGAATATATAGCACAAGACTTTAGATTAGGCATAATTTGTGACCTATCTAATGAGTATTTTAGTTGAGAAAATGATTATAATATTAAATTGTGATATTTCAATTTTAGACAGGCGAGAGTAATTGTCAGAGATAAAATCATTTATTTAATAAGAAATTACGTACATAAATATAGGTATACTCAAAGTCTCAAATATAGTTAGAGAGGTACATCAAACCCATCAACTTATCTTGGAGATTATTACAAATCAGACTATATAATTCCTAACTAACAACAGTATAGGAATTAAATGATTATTTACTACTTTATACAAACTTCCTATCATCTCTCCTTCACCTACCTAATGCTCACTTCTTTCTATTCTCTCTCTCTCTCTAATGAAACTCTTTTACCCCTTATTTGGATGGGAAGAAAATATGAAAGGAAAGAAAACTATAAGAGAAAACAGGGAGGAAAACAATTTTTTCTCTTGTTTGGATGATGAAGGAAAAGTGAGAGGAAAGAAAAGTGAAGAGAAAAATAAAGCATGAGACCCACTACATTTTCTCCCCATCTTTTCTCTTCATAAGTGGAGAGATTTTGAGAAGAAATTCTTGGTTCCACATCTGCGCTCACCTCTCTCCCCCTGACAAAGCCCTACATCATGGTCATACCTTCATTCTAGTTCACTTACGACGCAATGGGACCACAAGCTTTCCAGTGATCTAATCTCCACCTTCGAATTTCTTCTTCTTCTTTTCTTGACCATGAGGGTGCAAATTCATTGCCGAAACCAGGAAACCAAGAGTACAGTAGCAAAAGCACAAGTATAAACCAACAGCAAACAAAATAACGCATGAAGAACAAATTTAAGAAAGCATTAGCCAATTCCTTCAAGACTTTGGGCTCCGTTTCAAACCTCCACAATTTGAGGACTTGTATATGCCACTTGATTTAATATGAAATTTCTGTTACGCTATTTTTTTGTTATTTTTTTATTCCTTTTCATTTGGTGTTTATTAGTTCAAAACAATCCTTTCATTTATGTGCTCTAGTTGGTTTTTAATATGGAACAATCTCTGAATCAAAAACGGAAAAAAAAAAAGGAAAAATCTCTTATTGCCTTTGATTTTATTTTTAAAATTTTAAATAGAAAATTATCCATTTTGATTTTTTAGCTATAATATTTTATGTTAAAAAACTATCAATTTTGATATTTAAGTAGAAAAATAAAAGAAATATAATTTTTGGCCAAATAGTTTTATTTCAAAATATTATGATGGATTTTAATATGATTTTTTTTCTTTAGTGTATTTTAATGGAACAATGACATAATATATCCAAATATAAGGGTATTATTCTCATTTTGGTTTTTGCCTATTTTCTTTCCTCTATCCATCCAAACACAAGAAGTGATAATATTATCTTTCCAGTTTTCTCTCCTCTCCATTTTCTCTCCTGTTATTTTCTTTCCTCTCAATTTTTCTTTCCATCCAAATAGAGCATTCATCTTCTTTAACGTGTTATTAATTATATGAATGGTTTCCTTATGAAAGGTTATTTTTATTCTTTTGTAGATTTCATTTTGGAAGAAAAAAAAAAAAACATCATAAATAGACAAATGATAAAAAAATTTACCTTGCCATTGTTATTAATTGGGCTAATTATCTTGAAAGCCCTAAATTGATGCCCTTGGATGACTATTGGCTATTGGATATGAAATTGGACACTTGGGTGAAAAAGATTGTGGAAAAAATGGTTGAATGGTCTCAAGTGTCCAACTTCTACTTTATGAAAGAAAAAAAAAAAAAGTTATGCACGTTAAAAGTTGTTTGGAATGTTATCATGTGACATGCACTGTGATGGATGGCAAGTATGTTCTAACACATGGTACAAAATGTGATAGCTATGGTGGATACTGTATCACATGATAGTTTCTCGTATATTTGAAAACCGAGGGAGTATTCAGATTTGGATACTAAGATTCGATGATTTTGAGAGACCCACCTTCAAACGTATGTATGGTTCTGCATATGTTAAATGAAAAGTTACGTGTCTAGTGGACTCATATTTAAATTGTTGGTATCTGGTCTAAAATTGAAGTCACTTATTAGGCCGATTTAGTAATTGGAAAAATAATTTCCAACCCATTTTGATATTATCTTTCGCTTTTCAAAGTTTTCAAGCCTATGTTTGTTTGTTTTTCTTTTTTTCAATGGAAGGTTAAGTTTTTATTCAGACTTTCGGTACAAATATTCTCCATCCGTTTCATTTTGTTACATGTTTTTTCGGCGTGATTTCATTTTTTGTAATATAAGATGTTTTGCAAAACAACAATGATGCATTGCTAAATCTTATTCTAAGATACCCTTATCTCTCTGTCTCTTTAAATGCTTACATAGTCAATCTTTTGTGTTAAACGAAGGGATTTTCAAAAGTTTATTTGCTCCTTTTCGGAAAAAGAAAATAAACTTTTAAAATGCATTCAATTATTTTAATTATTCTTGGCAATTTATTTAAAAACATCTCTAAAAATATAACAAAGAATGTATATAATTATGACAAGGAATTTAACCATAGCTATGATGAGGGAGAAATTCTTGAATGGAAGATATTGTAGAAGTTCGTCATATTTTAAGGCCCTCCGGTTCCATTTATAAGAAATATTTTAAAAAATTTATTTGATCTTATTTATAAGTTACAATATAACTTTTCAAGTTATATTTGAAAAATATTTTCAAAATTATTCTTTATGAAAGAAAAAAATTAACATGAGTTTACTTTTTAGATTTATTATATAAGGATATATTTAAAATTTTACACGCATATATTTCTTTTATCTTTTTAAAATTAATATTTATAAGATTAATAAAAATAGCTTATAAAAAAATCCGATGCGTGATAAGTGAGGGGGATATCGCTAAAAAGAACAGGAGGCAGTGTGGAAGTTTGTCATGTTTGATCAAATGCATAGTTTGATCGATGTCAAGACAGAAGAAACGAGGTATCCGAGCCCAAATACCTAACATAGACCGAAGACCAATCCATAATACTCTTTAGGCCATTGTGTTATTCCTCTCATTTGCACGTTGTATCTGTTAATTCCTCCTCCTTCTTGGGTGTTTTTGTTTTTTGTTTTTAAATAACCCAGCTGTTTGGGGGAGGGGTGTCTCTATCCTTTTTTCTCCCCTCCATTTCCCTCTTTTTACCTCTCATCACCAGTAGATTAAAGTTTTCCAACGGTTCAGATTTAATTTTTGATAAATTTATTATTATATTATTTATAAAATGTATAAATAAAATATTATAGTTTTAAATTATTTATATTAAAATTTAATAACTCAAATTTGTTTACATATTTCTGTATAATTAAAATAATAATTTTGCCAAAAATTAACTATTAAAATTTTAATATAATAATGATGAGGGAGAAACGGAGGGAAAAGAAAGGGAGACACCCTCCCCTCTCCATGCCCATAGGATAGGGGATCCCATGTACATGCATTTTACACACACATTATGCATCACACAATATTAAAGAGTATTCCCCTTAATACATATAAGCATAAAGAATATTCCAGGCTTATGTGCCCTACTTTTTAATGTCAATAATATGCAGAGCTAAAGTCTGCCACCATTAAGCAAAAATGGACTATTTGATTACACATTTTTAGAACAATTTTAAAAATAAAATAAAAGAAATTTTAAAAAAATGTGTTTTCATGTTACCTGTTTTGGAAAAAAAAAAATTTAAAATTGTTCTGAATAACTAAACCTATAACATCTTTTTATTTTTTTTTATTTTTTTTGTTTTGCAAAGCTAGAAAAAGGATAGAAAATATTATATTTTTATTAATGACAATTATGTAATAAACTAAATAATAACTCAAATATATTTTATCATTTTTTGTTTTAAGAATAAAAACAAAAACCAAATCAAATAAGTCCTATCTTTCTATAATTTAGGTCATTTTGAAATTTACCTTTGATCTGTTGATATTGTATATGATCCTTTATCCACAAACATAAAAAAAAAAAAAAAAAAACTTCTTTCCCTACGCAATCAGGTTAATTAACCTTTTTTTTTTTTTTGGGGATCAACTAGTTGGAATCGTTTCTATAACCCAAAATATTTCTAAATATATTCCTTGCTGATAGAGGCTAGATCGAATAACATCTTAGTAAATTCCAGATTGCAGACTAGCAGAAATTAAAGAGACTTGCTTTTGAAAAAAAAAAAAAAACAAAACATTATTCATGAAAGCGACAAAATTAGCAACTACATTTTGACAGGAATAGCTCTTAGAGGTTGAGCCTTGTGCATGGTAAGGCCATATCTTTGACTCATATCCATGTCCTCAGCCTTTAACCCATCTGGGACCTTCCAGTCAAAGTGATATAGAAGAGAGGCCAACATAAAGGAAAGTATCCTAGAAGCCAAGGGCAACCCGGGACACATCCTCCTTCCAGCACCAAATGGAATAAAGTTAAAATCATTAGCCTTAAAATCAATCTCATTTTCCAAAAACCTTTCAGGAATAAATGAATTAGGGTTTTCCCATATGCTTGGGTCTCTTCCCATAGCCCACACATTTGCTAAAATCTGTGAATTTTTGGGTACTAAGAAGCCACATAACTCTACATCACAAATTGCCTTGTGGGGTATAAGGAAAGGTACTGGTGGGTGCAGGCGTAAAGTCTCTTTGATTACTGCTTGTAGGAAAGGCAACTTTGAGACCATAGACTCTTCAAGTTTCAGAGTACTTTTATCAAGAACTTGTTGGAGTTCTGTTCTTGCTTTTACCATTTTTTTTGGGTTTCGCATTAATTCTGCCATTGCCCATTCTAGGGTGCTTGATGTTGTGTCTACACCCGCCAGAAATAAATCCTGAAATATCAATGAATAACAAGAAGTCAAATTAAAAGGGAACTTTAAATTTAAGGGTATAATGTTTCCTTTCAACTTTTAAAAATCATGTAATATCACTTCTATCATTAATAAAAATTAACTTTGACTTTTAATTGATAAGAAAATTAAAGAAAAAGATTAAAAAAAATTACAAAAAATGATCCAAAAATATAGAGAATAACCAAAAAAAATACAAAAAAGGATTAAGAAAATTTTCTATTTTGCTTTTTTTCTGCAATTTTTGAAATCCTCTTCTATAATTTTTTATTAACTAACAATCAAAATTAATATTTATTAATGGAAGAGAAAATATTGCATCCGGGTAAAATTATCATTTAGCCCTAGAAAAAAAACTCTAGCTATTGGTGGGCCCATCATTGTTCTAGTGTTTGGGAATTTAAGTTTCTTTATTTGGAAATGAAGTGCTCGTCCATGATTAAGAATTATACTCACAATGAATAAATGAAGAATATCATCGCGACTCAACTGCGAAGTACCGTCTTGCATAAGATCGAGAAATGAATCCAACACATCATTGTAATCTTTGGACTCCTTGTTCAAACTTCTAAAACGCAATCTCTCTTCCATAATATCATCAAAACTCTTATATAACTTCCTAAGGTAACCTCTCATCCTTGCACGGACGCCTTGCAGATCCAGAAAGCTCAAAACAGGAAAAAGATCAGAAACATTAGCCCTTCCAGCTTCATCCACGATCCCAATCACCAACTTCATATACTCTTGAGTCTTATCAGAACCATAACAAGCAAAATCCATGGAGAAAAGCATGTTCGATATTGATTTCAGAACTGTAGTAAAGGAAGCCTTAGCGAGATCTATAGCCTCACCTTTGATGGAATATTCATGGACATGATGGATTAAGTCTCCAACCTTGCTTTGGCGTAGAAACTGAGTTAAATCTAGCTTCAGGGTTGAGAAAACTTCCGTAACACAAGCTCGTCTTAGGGTTTGAGAGATTTGCTAGGGGCTCGTTTGATGAATAGGATGTAGATAAGGAAAGAGGCACAGAGAAAAGACGTTAGGATGAGAATTGTCATATTGTCCATAGTTTCTTTAATTTCTCTTTTCCTCCAGAGCCACTAATCTATATAAAGAAGTGATACATTAATATCTCAGTCTCTTTCTGCGTAGGGTCCTCATTCCGCTAGGAAATTTCGTTGTGCTTTCTCTCTTCTCTTAAACATCGAAACACAATAGGAGATACAGCCAAAAATTACATTGAAATAAGTGGGCTCATTTGGAATGATGCGGATGTACAAATTTATGTCACCTGTCCATATTGATTGTGTACCGCCCATATTTAATTCAATTTGATGTTTATGTTTTAAGAATTTTAATTAGATTTGGATACCATAAGTGGCCCGAATCTACTCACTCAATGAATGTATTAATTATAATCATTAAATTTTATCAACACTTGAAAATTATTCTAGTGCAATTTCCCTCCAAAAATTCAACTTATGTTGTCCATTTTAAAAATTTGATATTTAAGACTTTTTGTGTATCATATGACAAAATCTCTTACAACCGTTATCATGTCACATGAAATACTCATTGAATTAGTGGATTTGTGCCACCCATTGAATTCAAATTAAATTCATTTTAATATAATTTTTTCATAAAATAAAATAAATATATATAATTTTTTAGTTACTTTTTTTAAAAAATGTAAATTTGTTTTTCTAAAAAGTACTCCCTCTAGTCCTTATACAAGTTATTTTCTAGAGGAAATTGATGAATTCATGTATAAGTTCACTTTTCATAAAATGTTGAACCATGTAATTATTTTCAAACAATTTTATCCTTTTGTAATTTTCATTTTATGAGTAGGATAAGATGTCACACATATGTAATAATATAAGAGTATTTTTAAAGACAATGATTAATAAGATGTCACACCCCAAAATAAAGGGTGACCGGCACAGGTGTGAACCACTTTCACATTCCCGTAAGCCTTCAAATAAATATTTATTTCATTTTTCAAGAAAGGAAAAATTCAATCAAATCATATGAGAATTTAAATAACTTCTTTAAATTCATTATCATAAGAAAGTGTCTAACATTTTTGTAGAAATTTCGGCAGAACCTCTTCTGTAACTAGGATCTCTCGAAAATTCTACAACAAAATTTTTTACAATAACAGTATAATGCAGGAGCATAGCTCCTTCCAGCCAACTATCAATATACAAACCAAAAATACAGAAACCTATGTGGAGCATCTACTATTTCTTTCAAATCAAAAAGGATATACAGATTATATATTTACATTAAATAAGAATACCAATCAAAAAGTCCACCCACTGTAGCTAATTGCCCTTTTGAGGTTGTTGGTGGGATTAGTGTCAGCTAACAAATCTGAGGCCAAAATAATTTTTCAGTGAATAGCATTCCCATAAAAAAAATTCTTAAAAATTTAATCAATAATCTCTAATAATAGTATCAAATAGTTAAAACAATTCTACCAAAATTTATAAACATGTAAGTCATAACCATTTTTATAAAATAAAAGTAAATTGAAATTAATTTATGTCATCATACTTAAAGAAAGCAATCTACTCTCATGCAACTCAAGGTGATACAAATTACTAGTCAAAATCCAGAAAATTTCAAAAAAAACATATTAATCAACATTTAAAATTGAGAACTCAACAAAACAGGTTACAAACGTGGACACTCAGTCCACGAGGGTAAATAACCAAACACGGCTTATGCCACAAAACAAACGTGGACACACCAGTCCACAGGGGTAAGTAACCGAACGCAGCCGTAGCTACGAAACAAACGTGGACACACAGTCCACAAGGGTAAGTGACCAAACATGGCTTAGGCCACAGATTTAAACACGGGTACAAAGCCCATGAATACCAAACGTGAGAATAAGACTCACGAAACAAACTAGTTAGTATTTAACCACAGTGCGCTACGGGCTAATGGAACTGTCGTTAGCAGCAGTGTTCTATTTAGAGTCCTCTCAAAAATCGTGTTTCAAACATGCGAGAAAATAATTACTTCTGGAATATAATCAACGTTTCCAATGCTAAACTCGCATGTATCACTTTAAGTTTTAATTTAAGACCTGTTGAAAATGGTCTTTCATAAAATAATATACGAGCTCGCATTATCTAAATAATCAAGAATTTTAAGAGTTTAATAAGTCAAATAATTCCATAAATCTTTAAAACATATCCCCTGAGGAAATAAATGCATATATCCTCTTTTAAACATCTCACATCAATATCACAAAGTTTCAAAACGAATGTAATTCACAAGAATAAAATATCTCAATGAAAATTTGTTAAAAATAAAAATACCAATAAAAAAATTAAATTAAAGGGAATGCTATTCACTTACTCGTCAGAACTTTAAATTCTTAAGGATATCCTTTCTTTTAATTCTAATCAGGGTCTTGTTCTTCCTCACCCCCTATCAAGATAAAAATCATTTCATAGATTCCCAATCTTTAGAAACAATTCCAAATTAACCATCCTCATCTAAAATTTAAAGCCAAATTTATGATTTAAAATTGATCCAAGTATTATCACTAATTCAATCGCTTTCCTTAGTTATACAACTGCAATATCCATTTAATTTAAAATACTCCTTTCTATGTATGCACATGTAATCACAAGGAAGGATGAATATCTAAAATTTCAACCCCCAACCCACATTTATCATGTATTGTTACTAAGTTCAGATGGGTTTCTTGCTCAAATTTTGTCTTCTCCTCTCTACGTATCATTACAAGTGACAGCAAAAAAATTTGAAGCTTCCATAACTACACATAAACGAGAAGTAATAGCAAGGCACACACTAACTTCTGTGTTTTCACGTACACACACATCACTTATATTCTTACGTACAGCAACAGAAGCTAACGTGCACAACCTAACAAAACTAATGACACAAAAATTAAACTCCTCACCTCAACTTGACTGACCCAGGCAGCGACGAATAGCAAAGGAGGGAGAAGAAGGTCCTTTAATACTGAACAGAGGAGAAAACTAACACTGCCACACGTTATGGAAGGAAAAAAAATGAAACTTGCAGTAAAATAGGGGATGCACGCCAATCTCCACTCAGCAGAAGGAAGAAAACTGAATCAGCTGAGACAACCCAGCCCTTGACAGCACATCAACTTCTCTGATGACTTAGCTTCTCACTCTGATCATAAACCGAACTTGAGCGACGCAACCAGAATAGTAGATGAAAAGAAAAAAAACAGAGACAGGAAATATGACAGTGAACCTCTTGGATGTTTCAGAGTTGCAACGTCCTCCACTCTCATAGGCGGCCACCAAAAACGAGAAAGGGAATCGAGGCACAGAAAAATGAAGAGAAGAAGTGCACCAACCTTCCAGACTTCTCTACCACTTTCTCTGTAAAACTGACTTAGATAAGAGAGAGAAGAGAGGAAATATATCTAAGAGGGCAAGGGTGTTCTGGTAATTTTAGAAGAGCTAAGCAAAATAAAATCCCATTTCTTACATCGGGGATTCGAACTTGGGACTTTCAATTGCTCTAGCATGCATACTTCCACACTACCAACATTTCTCCTTATTAAACATGTTCCTAAATTAATATAGTTACTATTAAACACTAGCTTTTAAATATATATACTTATTATTATTATTATTATGGGCCATTACATAAGAGTACATTGAAAATTCATTTTTCAAATAATGTTAATGATTTAATTAACTTCCTCAATTCTCACCTAGTCAAAAATAACTTATATACGAGACCATTTGATAAAGAAAAATGGCAATGAAATCTCTTTGAATTATATAAATGACATTTTAATCTCTTAAAATGTCATAATTTTCTTAAAGTCCTTAGGGACTTTTTTGTCATTGAGGAATTAATGTAAATGATCAAATTTTATTTAATTCAAACTTACAAATTGTCATTAAATTCTTGCAATTTTAATGAAAAAAGTTGTGAATCTTAGAACAAAACTTATGAATAGAAATTGATATTTGTAACATTTGAGGAATATCAAGATTTTAAATGTAAACTTATGAATTGTTGAATTTTTTTGATTTTAAGAAGAAAAATTATGAATTTTAGAACAAAACTTATTAATGGAATTTGATATTTGAATTAAGGGTAATTTGATCATTTATATTAATTTTTAATGATAGAAAGTCTCTAAGAACTTTAGAAAAATTATGATATTTCGAGAGACCAAAATATCATTTATATAATTCAAAAGAATTTTATTATTATTTTTTCTTTAATAAATTTGATATTCATAAGTCAGATCCCATCACAATAATGATTCATTTGATGTCTTCAACTTGGCCATGATATGGATAATACTATGAGTTTCAATTAAAAAAATGAGGGATAATACTACGAGTTTGACCGTTGTACGTTCAGGAATCCAACGTGTACCTCACTGTGCTCTTGATTTCATGCCGTATTTGTTTGTTGACACCATAATAATATGCAATAATAACATTTAGAATTATTTAAATTAATATATGTATATATATGTGCGCGCGCGTGCTCTCTTGTGCAAATTTATCGACACAAAACTAAATAAATATTTACAAATATTTCAGTGATTAAAAAAAATCAAACAAGCAGTATTTATATTCATCAAAATGTAGCCTCCAGACCAACCATTGTCACTCCATGAATAGTTTTACAATTAATTTATAGGATTTTTTGGATTTAAGGGTTTTGGATGAAACTCTAAGTTTAAAGATGGGGATTTTGAATTTCTTGACTGATTGATGAGTTTGGACTGGTCGAAAGACTTGATTTAGCCATAAGATTCTTGTTGGAACTTGAAATTATGGTTGAGATAGATGATATGTGGAGTTTTAAATTTTTGGGTATTCAAATCTGAATTTTTGGAAAAATTGTGACTTGAATGATCCAATTGTGTTTTGGCTTCATTATGATTCAGTTCAAAAGTTTGATTGGTAAATATGTTATGTCTAAAGTTTCATTGGATTTGAAATTGATTTGGTTTTAGTTTTGAACTCGATATTTGTTATTGCGCAAATTGGAAATAACATTGAAAAATTGATAATTGGTTATAAGGAGGCTAAAATAGTAATATTTGAACTTGTTGGCTGAAGTTATCTATATGTGGGCGTCTGAATGGATTTGGAGTTTGATTTGGTACATTATGGTCTTCCTTCTTATGTGAAGGGTTAAGGTAACTAGAAGTTTTGTTTCTCTTTATTCTCTTGATTGCTGAGTAGTATGACGATAATTGAATTTTAATGTTATTGTATGGCTTAATATGGATATTGGTGAATGGATTGAGTTGTTCTATCTGGTTCTGTGTGTGTGTGCAATTGTACTCTAGCTAAGTTGGATTATCTTGTTAACTATGTTTTGTCTTTTTACTACTACTATAACTACGTAATAATAGTACATGACTCTAAACTATTGTATCTACAACTGAGTGTTATGAGGAACCTGTGACCTATATGGCCATATCGTTTAGTCCATTTCACTGAAACATACCTGTGGCCCAATAATGGAAGGTATTAGGGTTGGTGTCACTACGTTGGGTCCGAAAAGCTTCTAAAAAGTGTACTCCTTTTGGTCCTTTTTATAAATTGCTTGTAACTACTTTACCAAAATCAAGGAGAGATAGTTAAATTATCGATATTGTCTAAAATAGAAAGAAATTTCCTAACTTACTTTTATTAAATGCATCGTCTTTAAAAACACTTTCTCTCTTGTGTAACTTTTAACTCTTTGCTAATTGAAAATAATGAAAGGATAAAATTGAAAGAAAGTCATTAATAATCCAAATTTTAATGCAAAGTGACTTATAAAGAGGATTACAGATTCCTTCCAGAAGTTGCTTTATAAATAAGATCGAAGGAAGTGCACTTATTGGTGTCCAAATCCTAAACTATTTATAGTAGAGGGGAAAATGCATTATTGTAAGAACCACTAAATTGGGTGTTTGCCCCAAAAGGCGTTAGACATTATTATTATAACTTAATGGAATGGTAAATTGATAATTGTTAATGTAAATAGAAATCTTGGTCTTCATTATTGAGATAATTATTTCACCGCTCAACTACTATTTTCATGTGATTGCTCCCAAACCAGTGACCTCCCATTTGACATAGACCACTTTGATGCACCATATACATACTTGGTGTGTGTATATATATATTTATTTATGTATTGTAATGGGGAGTTATTGAGGAAAAAATGATAGAAAATCGGTTGAGATGGTTTGGGCATGTACAAAGAAGACCAAGGGAGGCACCAGTGAGAAGAGTGGAACATATAACTTTGAGTCCGATTAAGAGAGGTAGATGAAGGCCTAAGAGAACACTCTTGGAAGTTGTTGAACGTGATCTCTTAATTAATAATATTTCTAAAAGCTTGATAAATGATAGAGCACAATGGCGTCTTGCAATTCATGTAGCCGACCCCACCTAGTGGGATAAAGACTTGTTGTTGTTGTTGTATTGTAATAGGGAGTTATTATTATAATACCAAGTGTTAGGGTTATTTATGAATTTTGAGGTTAACATTTGTAATTCCCATATTTTTCTAAATAATTGTATTTATAATCCTTGCTGATTGATGCATGGTTTACTATGTTGAATTATTAAACTATTCTAGTTTTCCATTCATTGTTAGAGACTCTATAGTTTATTGTTGTTTTATTTTAGCTTGTCTGAGTCTTTGTAAACCCTGTCCACTAAGTGGCCCTAATTTGTATGTTTCTGTCAGGCTCCTCAAGTTTGGGTCCTATTTCAAAAATCTATTTTGAAAATTTCTAAGTGTATACTATTTTTTTAGTTGGGGTATTACAAAATTGTGACTCATGAATTTTTTTTACCTTGATACTCATGAATTTCATTAAATATAATTGTCAATTTAAGTAACGTTATTTGTAAATAAATGAAGAGTCAACTGTAAATGGATAGATAGTTTTATGAATTTTTGTATCATTACTTATGAATTTGATGATAGTCACTTATGAATTTTAGGAAGGTCATCAATAGTAAATTTATGAAATTTTAGTTGTGAATGAATATATATTTTATCATTTGTGATTCATGGACAATCAGTTTCAAATTTAAAGAATGTTACTTGTGAATATATAGAATGTTAGTTTTAAATAACTATGTTCTTAATTCTAAATTAATCAATAATTTAGGAATCCTATTAATTACATTTTTTAATATTCATTCACAATTTACTTTGCACGAGTTTATTAAGTAACTTTTAAAAATTTACAAGTGATTCTCATTAAATTTATAAGTAACGATATATATATATATATATATATATTAATAAAACTATTTATCTATTTACAATTGATTTCCTATATATATATATATGCACAAGTGATAGATCTTCTTTAAATTTACAACCAATTTTCCTTAAATTAATAAGTGACTTGATTTCATTGATTAAAAATATTTTAATTATAAATAAAGATCATAATCCTTTCATGATAGTTCTAGACTTTTAATTATTATTAATGTCTTTATAAGATTTCTAATTATCATTTACCCTTGTTAATATGTCAAACAAGCTAGCATGCGTATGTATAAAGATATCATGTTTGTCTTGGTGTCGCCGTTTGTCATAATTAGGCATAGAATGATAAAATATAGTACACTAGTATTCGTCGGGAACAATAAATCGCTAGGCGTGCTATAGACGCTGAATCTCACTTGATAACAAAAAGTCTTCGAGCTCCCTTACCATAATTTACCAAGAAGTAAAAGATACACAAAAGTGGAATAATAGGTGTTTCATTTATGCTAAAAGAATACAAGACTAAAAACGAAATTAAAGCTATAAGTAAAACATATTTGATGAATCTAGGAACTATATATGTGAAAAAATTCAGTACTTGGGTCGGTGTTGTTGCCCCTCTTTTTGTGATTAATTTCACCTTTTATAATGACTAAGCTGTAGCAGTTGCTCTCATGAAATTTGGAACGTGCTCACAAAATATCAAGGATTCACTACTCACAGTTTGTGAAATTCATGGCACAATCTACTCGTGATGCATTCTATTGTTTAATAGCCAGCTAATGTCTCTGAGATACTCGTGAATAATGGTCATGTCTTCTCAAGATTTAAGGCCCATTGAGGTTATGATTTTATACACCAGTGGTCTAAGTAGTGGTTTTAGGACTTAAGGGATTCGAAGACCTGTGCTTATTTGATCAAATTATTCTCTTAAGATCTAGATTGGCCTTTTTGTTAGATTGCTTATTGGGTTTGACTCTTCAATTACTTAGCCCACTTTAGGTTATAGCCCTCTATAGGCAATGTTACAATTTTAGCCCAAACAATGCCCCTTGCATGCTAATGGCTGGTACTATAAGCCATGTGGCACATTTAAAGGAAGATTGAAACGTCACTTCATCTTTGTGCGTCGTCTTGTCAATATAAATTTTTATTTCTTTTCTTCATCATTCCTCTTGCTTTCTCTGCCATTTCTTGACTCTTAAGCTTCTGCCCTCCTTATTCCTTTCTCTTTTTTGTTCAACAATGGCTCATTCCACTACTATTACTTCTTTTGTCACTCCTTCTAATGTTCCTATCGGGAGCTTGCTCAACTCTTTGGTCACAATCCAA
Source organism: Prosopis cineraria (assembly GCF_029017545.1). Lineage (NCBI taxonomy): Eukaryota > Viridiplantae > Streptophyta > Magnoliopsida > Fabales > Fabaceae > Prosopis > Prosopis cineraria. The sequence continues at coordinate 12,960 of NW_026556140.1, read as the reverse complement.
AATCCCGTTACCTCTTTAAAAGGACTTATTATGATAAATACTTCACCTTGAACTCACATTTGTTCAGATTACATTTTTAGTCTAATGTTTTCCCCTTTCTTTACTTTAGGAGGCTTAGTCATTCCACCCTTGCATCACTTTTTGGTAAGATTTTTACCTTATGTTTCACTTGTCTAACTAGAGTGATGTTTGGTATTTGACTATTGCCTTCAACCTACCAGATGTGACGGCACCTACTCAGCTAAATCCATAGCCTTTGATCTCAGTTTGTGACCTCATGCTGGCCTAGATGACCTTAGCCTTCATTGAAACCTCTTACTGGAAGCTTCACAATTGGCCCCAATCTCCCCATGTATGGACCAACTAGGTTAAATGCCTGAAGCCAACCTATGAATTGTAGTGGAAGTAGATAGGTCTTTATGCCTAATATTGATGTCCTTGTTAGCTTGCTGAAGGCCCTTTTGAGTTTATGGGACCCCAATTGCAATGCCTTCCTTTTTAAATTAAGCCTTAAGTCTATCATGCTCTGGGATGTGTTTATGTTCTTAGGGCTACCAATTACTGGGGAGGAGAACTTCTTTGCCATCCCCCTATGGCTAGGATCCACTACTCAATAGGACCCAAATAAAAACCAAATGCTCTATAGGGGTCATCGGCTCATGAAAATTTCTAAGTGTATACTATTTTTTTAGTTGGGGTATTACAAAATTGTGACTCATGAATTTTTTTTTACCTTGATACTCATGAATTTCATTAAATATAATTGTCAATTTAAGTAACGTTATTTGTAAATAAATGAAGAGTCAACTGTAAATGGATAGATAGTTTTATGAATTTTTGTATCATTACTTATGAATTTGATGATAGTCACTTATGAATTTTAGGAAGGTCATCAATAGTAAATTTATGAAATTTTAGTTGTGAATGAATATAATATTTTATCATTTGTGATTCATGGACAATCAGTTTCAAATTTAAAGAATGTTACTTGTGAATATATAGAATGTTAGTTTTAAATAACTATGTTCTTAATTCTAAATTAATCAATAATTTAGGAATCCTATTAATTACATTTTTTAATATTCATTCACAATTTACTTTGCACGAGTTTATTAAGTAACTTTTAAAAAATTTACAAGTGATTCTCATTAAATTTATAAGTAACGATATATATATATATATATATATTAATAAAACTATTTATCTATTTACAATTGATTTCCTATATATATATATATATGCACAAGTGATAGATCTTCTTTAAATTTACAACCAATTTTCCTTAAATTAATAAGTGACTTGATTTCATTGATTAAAAATATTTTAATTATAAATAAAGATCATAATCCTTTCATGATAGTTCTAGACTTTTAATTATTATTAATGTCTTTATAAGATTTCTAATTATCATTTACCCTTGTTAATATGTCAAACAAGCTAGCATGCGTATGTATAAAGATATCATGTTTGTCTTGGTGTCGCCGTTTGTCATAATTAGGCATAGAATGATAAAATATAGTACACTAGTATTCGTCGGGAACAATAAATCGCTAGGCGTGCTATAGACGCTGAATCTCACTTGATAACAAAAAGTCTTCGAGCTCCCTTACCATAATTTACCAAGAAGTAAAAGATACACAAAAGTGGAATAATAGGTGTTTCATTTATGCTAAAAGAATACAAGACTAAAAACGAAATTAAAGCTATAAGTAAAACATATTTGATGAATCTAGGAACTATATATGTGAAAAAATTCAGTACTTGGGTCGGTGTTGTTGCCCCTCTTTTTGTGATTAATTTCACCTTTTATAATGACTAAGCTGTAGCAGTTGCTCTCATGAAATTTGGAACGTGCTCACAAAATATCAAGGATTCACTACTCACAGTTTGTGAAATTCATGGCACAATCTACTCGTGATGCATTCTATTGTTTAATAGCCAGCTAATGTCTCTGAGATACTCGTGAATAATGGTCATGTCTTCTCAAGATTTAAGGCCCATTGAGGTTATGATTTTATACACCAGTGGTCTAAGTAGTGGTTTTAGGACTTAAGGGATTCGAAGACCTGTGCTTATTTGATCAAATTATTCTCTTAAGATCTAGATTGGCCTTTTTGTTAGATTGCTTATTGGGTTTGACTCTTCAATTACTTAGCCCACTTTAGGTTATAGCCCTCTATAGGCAATGTTACAATTTTAGCCCAAACAATGCCCCTTGCATGCTAATGGCTGGTACTATAAGCCATGTGGCACATTTAAAGGAAGATTGAAACGTCACTTCATCTTTGTGCGTCGTCTTGTCAATATAAATTTTTATTTCTTTTCTTCATCATTCCTCTTGCTTTCTCTGCCATTTCTTGACTCTTAAGCTTCTGCCCTCCTTATTCCTTTCTCTTTTTTGTTCAACAATGGCTCATTCCACTACTATTACTTCTTTTGTCACTCCTTCTAATGTTCCTATCGGGAGCTTGCTCAACTCTTTGGTCACAATCCAAAATCCCGTTACCTCTTTAAAAGGACTTATTATGATAAATACTTCACCTTGAACTCACATTTGTTCAGATTACATTTTTAGTCTAATGTTTTCCCCTTTCTTTACTTTAGGAGGCTTAGTCATTCCACCCTTGCATCACTTTTTGGTAAGATTTTTACCTTATGTTTCACTTGTCTAACTAGAGTGATGTTTGGTATTTGACTATTGCCTTCAACCTACCAGATGTGACGGCACCTACTCAGCTAAATCCATAGCCTTTGATCTCAGTTTGTGACCTCATGCTGGCCTAGATGACCTTAGCCTTCATTGAAACCTCTTACTGGAAGCTTCACAATTGGCCCCAATCTCCCCATGTATGGACCAACTAGGTTAAATGCCTGAAGCCAACCTATGAATTGTAGTGGAAGTAGATAGGTCTTTATGCCTAATATTGATGTCCTTGTTAGCTTGCTGAAGGCCCTTTGAGTTTATGGGACCCCAATTGCAATGCCTTCTTTTTAAATTAAGCCTTAAGTCTATCATGCTCTGGGATGTGTTTATGTTCTTAGGGCTACCAATTACTGGGGAGGAGAACTTCTTTGCCATCCTCGAGAGGCATGAATCTTATATCACTCTGTTGCCAAATTGGAGTCTAAGATTAGGGGTGCTAGCTCTTATAATGAATCATGGAGTTATTTTCAGAGAAGTTAGCTGATGAGCCGATGACCCCTATAGAGCATTTGGTTTTATTTGGGTCCTATTGAGTAGTGGATCCTAGCCATAGGGGGAGGAAAGCCTTACAATTCCATCTACGGGTTGCTTAATCCTTGCTTTGTGACAATCAACAATCCTTGGGCACCATATTTCTTTACCGTCTTTATGATGGCATGAGGAAGGCCTTACAATAGAAATCCTTTAGCAATTTCCATAGGCCTATATGCTTTTTAAAGTTATAGACAACCGCCTACTTTCCCTTGCTTCGTCAGGAGTCTTTCCCTAGAGAGGCAAGCATCTCTCATCCTTTTATTGGTTTATTTGGCGATCTCCTTCTAAACGAGACGAAAAACTTCTTTGAATTTTTCCACCAACAGAATTGGTCCTTGCAAAGGACCTTGAAGCCTTTCAATGTTTCGGAGCATCGTGTCCCCACTTAGTATAGATTTTTGGTGGATAAAAAAAATAAATTTGCTTCTTTTCTCAGGGATGAGATCTTTCTCTCAGCCACCACACTTAAGAAGATTTGGTTTCCTTTCACTGATTCCTTCTCTAAAACTTTAATTCCTCATTTGGTATTCTGGAAATGTTTTAATGGAAATGAAAATAGATATGGAAATAGAAATGAAGGTGGAAGTGAGTTTTAAAAGTATGTTTGGTATGTACATGTAATTATGATATATTTTTTATTTAATATATACATTTATATAATTAATATACTAAAATAACCCTGTCAATTTTTTAATTATGATATACTCTTTATTTCATATATGCATTTATATAATCAATTTACTAAAATACCCATATCTATTTTTTAAATTATGATATATTTTTAATTAATATATGCATTTATATAATCAATTTACTAAAATATACTATCTAATTTTTTTAACTATGATATACTTTTTTACTTAATATGTGCATCTATATAATCAATTTACTAAAATACCCCTATCAATTTTTTAATTATGATATATTTTTATCTAATATATGCACTTATATAATCAATTTACTAAAATGCCCCTATCTATTTTTTTAAATTATGATATACTTTTTTATTTAATATATGCATTTATATAATTAATTTACTAAAATACCCCTGCCAATTTTTTTAATTATGATATATTTTTTATTTAATATATGCATATTTACTAAAAACTTTTAATTTACTTCAATGATTGATGAAAGAGCAAATCTGTCAAATAATTTCATAACTGAGGTTATTTTTGTCTAAAAAAATTTACTTCTATGGAACCCATCTCATTTCCATGGGTCTTATTATGGAATCCAATTTAACCTATTTTGATGAATTTCATTTCAACATGGAAATCCATTTCATGCATACCAAAAAAAAATGTGAATTGCAATTCCATTTTCATTTTCATGTCTCCATTTCTAACATACCAAACGAGGCATAAAGGTTTTTATGGAATCTTATCATTCCTAACTGGTGGTGGGCTAGTTTAGACTTAGCTAGTGCATATCCCATAGTTTTCTCCTCGAGTCAGTATGTTGCTAGATAAAGATGCTATCAATCAGGTGGCTATTCCACACGCCACCTAAAAGTAGTGTAAGGAGTATTGTAAAGAGTCATACTAGTTAGTGTCATTTGCTGTTTGTATCTTTTTTATTACATTGCTTGTACATTCTGACATGTTTCTTGCTTTTATAAACTGAGATTGGACACAATTTCCTATGCTAGTAAATTTCTTGAGGGGAAAATTGATGTTTCTCCTGCTTTTGCTATTGAGATAGTCCTTTTATTGGGGCCGTGGTTAAGGAAATTCAACAAGATGATGCCTCCTCGTAAGTCTCAGTCCCTAAGAAGCCAAGACGTAAGAAAAGCCATTCCTTAGGCCTCACAATCAAGGGGGAGGAAGCTGATAAAAGGAAACAGGCCCTATCCTCTTCAGTGGTGCCAGACCCTAAAAGAAGGAAAAGGATATCATCCCCCTTAGTAGTCTTTAAGTAGCCTTTCCTTCCACTTTCTTCAACTGAATCTAGTACTAAAGGGGATAGTCTCTCACAAAATGTTCCTACTCTGTGATTCTATCAAATGACTCATAGTCCTTTTCTGCTCGACAGATTAGAGGCTTAGGGTTTATATCTCCAAGTGACTTCCTCCACTGTAGTCCCTGAGGCAACTCATTATTAAGAGGGACAAATGGCCCCTGATGAACTTTTAAAGATTGCATCTACTGTGGTCACAGAGGTGACTGGTGACTTGGAAGGTCTTGAGGCTCTTGCTGAAGCTCAAGAGGTTGCTTCCATTATAGCCTTAGAGATGACTCCCATTGTTACTTCAGTGGGAGGTAGTGGGCCTTTAAATTCTGAGATACCATTGTAGAGTAGTCTAGGCCTATTGGTACTAGCACAACAATTATTAATCCCTTTACTCTAGAATCTTCATTGGTCTCTCTAGCTTTTAGTCCAAGTACCTTTAGATTGGATAAGTTTGAGCCAACTACTTTTATGGGATGAGTAAAGAAGGCTTTCCACTCTATACTCATTCCTTACTTCGCAAACAAAGGCAAGGCTATAGTGGACCCGAATTAGGTATGTTTCCTTTCTTGATCTTTTTTTTTTGCTCTGTTGACTAATTATATTTGTTTTGCCAGTCGATTTTAATTATGGTGGCCCTTACTAATACTCTTCTGGCTCGCCTTTATATTTTTGATAAGGAGGTTATTTAGGATGCTGGGAGGTTAGTCAGTTCTATCTTAGTCAGAACCCTCTATTTCTCTCTGAATAAAGTTATGAAGAGCTACTCCGAGTCATGTTAGTTGTGGAGAAAGCAGCTTCCTTACTTGAGTTGGAGTTCCTTCGTTAGCAGCTTTCAGACTGTTATGGCACCATCAACTATTGTTGTATAGAGCTCTTGACCTTGATAGACTACCTTATGAAGAATTGGTCAGTTAGGGGTGAATATAGATAGCTTAAGTAATTGTTACTAATGATTGAGAGAGGGAGATTAGGCCACATATAGTCCATATCAATTTGTTACGGGTTAAGGTGGCAAACCTAAGATAACAATTTGGCAGCTGTTGAAGAAGAGTTGGCACAGGTTGAGGAGTATAATGTGGAGTCTAACTTAGAGGTCACTATTAAGGTGTTGAATGAGGCACGGGCTGTATATAATGGAAAGCTTCATCTTGTGTCTAAATTAGATATGATTCTTGATTAGTACCTGTCACTTTAGCTGAGCTGGATGCAACATTTGAAGTATGGGACACCATCCATGCTTATAGTATAGAATGATTCTTTTTGTCCCTTATATTAGACTTGTATAAATATACATTATTTTCTTCTCAAAGTTGTTGTTTTCTTTGTGTCATCCTGAGGCCACTCTAGGCCTCAGGTCTTTGTATTTGTTTATTTTCTTAAGGCTACTCTAGGCCTCTAGCCCTTGTGCTTTGTTTATTGTGACGGCTATTATTTTTTTAAGTACTTCTTATTTATGGCCCATTTGTGTAGAATTTTGTTGAGACTAGATAAACAATATGCATCTCCTTTAAGTATTTCGCCATTTTTGAACGGTCCTTCCTAATTAGGTGAAAATTTACTGAGTATCCTGTCCTTAGTATTAGGCGGTAAAATAAGTTTCCATATAAGTTTGCCCATCCAAAACTGCTTCATTTTTATCCTTTTATTATATATTTTTGAAATCTCTTTGGGGCAATCATGTGATCCAGTGCTTGCAAACACATCTCATTTAACTAAATTAGTTTGTTCGTTATGGCTTCATTATATTCCTCTGAGGATCTTCCTAAGCTGTTAGCAACGCGTAATAAAGGGACCGCTATTTCTATTAGTAACATAGCCTCGTGCCCATACATTACTACATACGGGCTCATACTAGTGGCTTCTTTATTTGATGTTTTGTAAGCCCATAATGCTTCAAGAAGTCGCACATGCCATTCTCTAGGATTTTCCTTGATTGTTTTCTTTAGAATTCTTAGGATCACCTTATTAGAAGCTTCAACTTGTCCATTTTCTTGAGGATAATGTGGTAAAGGTGTTAACAATTTAATCTTACTCTCTCTAGCAAAAGACCTAAAGCTACTTCTAGTAAACATGGTCCCTTAATTTGTTGTGATTGTTTGAGGAATCAAATGGAATATAATTTGTTAGTATATGAAATTAATCACATCATCTTGCTCGACTTTCTTTATAGGGATGGCCTCTACCCATTTTGTGAAATAATATGTGGCTATTATGATAAAAAGTAGCTTTTAAATGAGGTCGGATAAATTTTCCCTATTATATCTAGAGCCCACCCTCTAAAAGGCCATAGTTTAATAATGAGATTCATGTTTGATGCTAGTATTTGTTATGCTAGCCCGTGAGTCTGGCACTTCTTACACCTCTTAGCGTATTCAATGTTGATGGCTAATAATATATGTGTCTGCACACCATCCATTGTATTTTTGGCCCTAACTGATAGGCCCTACACACTCTTTCATGCATCTATCTTAAAAATTCCATGTATTTAATAAACACTAAGCATTTAAGTAATAACTCATTAAGACCTTTCTATACAACTCTTCTCTAATTAGAATGAAGTGTTGGGTGTATATCTTAGTTTTGTAGGAGTATCGTTAGCTAGGATTTTCTAAATAACTTTTGAAGTCATCTTAACAATTTTGAGCTAACTCTTATAAGATTGCAACATACTATATTGTCAAACCTCATTAAAATATCATTATACTACAATTACTTTTCTAGTAAGTTCTGGTAAAAGCCTCAGCCCTAATGCTATTTGTGCTAGTTTATTGGCCTTTCAATTCTGGGCTCGAGGAATATGTACCAATGTTACCTCCTCAAAATCTTCTAAAATTTGTGAGGCCTTTGCGTAGTACATTACTAGAGCCAGGCTCATACCCTTGTGCTCACCAATTAATTGTTTAATGATGAGTTAGGAATATCCTTCTATGACTACCTTACAGGCTTTTAATTCTTAAAGGATTTTGAACCTTATGAGTAGTGCTTCATATTCAGCTTGGTTATCAGTACACTTAAAGTGTAATTGAAGAGATAATATAGTTTTTATGCCCGTAAGAGATGTTGTTACCACCCTAGCTTTGGATGCTTGTTCTGTGCTAGACCTATCGAACTTAATCACCTAAGGTCCTAAATTTATTGAGAACATGAATAATTCTTTTTTGTCTTCGAGTAGCCCGATTGAAGGAGATTAGCCAGGAAATTTGCTAGTGCTTGGCCTTTTACTAAATTTTGATATAGAAATATTAATGACAATTCAGCCAGGGCCAAGCTCTATTTCCCTATACAGCTTGTCATAATTGCCCAATTAAGCATGTATTTAATTAAATCAGAATGTGAAACCACGTACATAATTGCATTTATTATATAATGCCTTAATTTAGTACAAGTATAATACAATGCTAAACATGATATCTCCACAAGTGAGTATCTAGTCTCTGTGAGAGTTAAACACCTACTTAAATAATAAATTGCTTACTCACATCCCCATCAATAAATTGGGCTAACATACAACCTATAGACAAAGTGGTGGAAGCAAATACAAAATGAATGGTGTATTCTCCCTTGGAGTTACTAAGATCAAGGGCTTCATTAAATTTTTTTGATTTTATCAAAGGCTGCTTGCTTATGTTTAGTCTAGTTGAATTCCTCTGCATTTTTAAGTTTTAGAAGCTCAGAGAACTCTTTTGTTTACCTGCTAGATTTGGAATGAAACACCTGAGATAATTAACTTGGCTTAGGAATCTTTATAGCTCTTTTTTCTTTACTTGGCACCTTTGCTTCTAAGAAAGCTCATACTTTATTTTGGTCTACTTTAATTCCTCTTTTATAGACCAAGAATTCAAGGAAGTTACTTATGATCACACCGAATGTACATTTAAGTGAATTTAATTTAAGGCTTACTTCCCTTATTTGAAAGAAGCTCATCTTTAAATGTTCAATACGATCTTGTGCTTCTTTTTGATTTGATCATTATATCATCTATGCATACTTCTAGATGTTTTCCTATCATATCATGAAAGATGGCATTTATAGCCCTCTTATAAGTAGCCTCGGCATTTTTAAGTTCAAATAGCATGACCACCCATTCAAATGTTCTAATAGAACTTGATCATCTAAAAGCAATTTTGTGAATGTCTTCTTTCATAATAAATATTTAATTATACCTTAAAAAACAATCCATTAATGACAATAACGCATTCCTAGCCCTAGTATCTATTAACTTGTTTGCATTGGGCATTGCATACACGTCTTTAAGCGTGGTCGTGTTTCTGTTTTGAAAATCTACATATACCCATTTTTTCTATTCTTCTTGATCACTAGGACTATGTGCAAGAGCCATTAAGCATACCTATAAGGTTGTATAAATCCAGCTTATAGGAGGCATTTGATCTCCTCGTTTACCAATAATTCTACCTCAATAGACATCCTGTGAGTGGGCTACTGATGTTGTCAGTAATTTAGCTTTATGGTGAGCTTGTGTTCAACCAGCTATCTTGCTAGCCCTGACATTTCATCATCGTCCCATGTAAAGTAATCCTTAAATTCCTGTAACACCTACCTTAAGGCATTTTTCTATTCATAAGCTAGTAACAAGCTAACATAGGTGATCCTTGATTCTTCTAGGGATTTAAGATTTACTTCTTCAAGTGGGTCCTGTACCTCTAGGGCTATATTTTTAAATTTTAGAGGTGTAGCATCTAGCTTGTGCAATTATGTTAGTCCTTAGGATTCATCTTCATAAATGACTTCGATCCCTAATGTTTTGGCCCGTAACCTTCTAGTTGCTCTTGCATGGTTTACAACCATAGTTTTTGAATGTTCATGGCTACTACAGCCTTTTTATGTTCTGATTTAGTCATCTATCAATTCTATGATGGGATCATGCCTCCGCGATATTAGAGGTATGATATTGTGTGTTGCTAAGTAACTTTGCTTGGGCCTCTTGCTGATTTACCCTTTTAAAAGTAAAAGGGTCGACATTGATGTCATATTACCTAGTATCTACAAAGTCTATAACTGTCGTAAAGGGCATGTCTTCGACCTAAACTATTTACTTCTTCCCCTTTCCATATAAGGAGCATATGATGAAGAGAAGAAGGGATACATTCATTAGTATGTATCTAGTCTCGACCTAAAAAGGCCTAATATTGTGTTATCATACTGATTAGCTGTCAAAGAGAATTTGGTCCCAACATCAAATTGTAATGGTAGAACCCTAAGAACTTTCAAGGCATCCTAATAAATCCCACCATGGATACCTCCATTAGCATTAAATATTGTTCCTCCCATCCCATTTTGAGCATTATATAAGCTGGCAGGATATTCACCATTGAGCCATTGTCTACCAATACTCTGGTCATAGGCTTCCCATTAAAATGTACCTTAATATATAAGGACTTTAAATGTTGAATCATTTTAAGGCTAGGTTTTTCTATAACAATCTATTTAGGCTTCCCTTCCATAGCCTGTAACGTGATTTGGCATAGGGGCTCTATCTTAGTTTTATTTGCTTATAACTATACCTCAACTAGTTTAGGTTCCTCATCCTTCCTAGGCTCTATCGGGAAATATTAATATGAGCTTGTACGCATTATCTCTGTGAGCCCTATCTCATCCTAATCCCTAAAAATTGGTCTTAGACCTTGTAAAGGGAGCATTAACAAAACTACACAGCAGAGATTCAGGGGTATCTCTCTTATGTGAATGTTCCCACTTTGTTGGTTTTCCTCCTTACTTTCTTCGTCCTAGTCTTTTGTTAACCTTCTTTTGAACTTATTTGATTTATGCCCATCGGTAATTTCTTAGGCATTCACCTCCTGTTGCTCTAGGAACCTTTGTGCAAGCCATTTACATTAAAGACATCTTTTCTGGGTTCTTGCTAAGACACCTTGAATTTTTGGTGTCTTACAACTCTCCCTTGTAGGGGTAGCACATTACTAGGTGGAGTAATAAACCTGCCTACATTCTTTATGGTCCTTAATGTTAAAGAGAGCTCTGTAATGTTTTTTAATACTAGCTCTATCAAGGGTAATCCATCAAGACCCACATCCTATCTTAAAGGTGTTCCTGTGAAAGGATCTCTTGTTTTAGCGGAGCTGAGTATTTTACGAAATAGTCAAACTTACTAGATGTTCTCCCAAGTGGTCCTAAACTAACTTAGACCTTTATGGACTCTTCATATGTTGCCCCTTTAGGCCAATATCCTAGCCTAAAGGTTTGTTTCTATCTTGATTTCCTGTGCATTGTTTGTCAAAATTTGTCTTGCTCATAAGTTCTCCCAGGTGGTCATATACATCTTTATGTTCTCTCACTTCATTTCTTCCCTAGTCTAAATGTTCCAAGGTTATCCATATCCTTGTTTATTTTTCCTGCCATTGTATCTTTTGGTTTGTCATCTATTAGAGTCTATTTTCACTATGTTGACAATGGCAAATTGTGGGAATAACCATGGACTCCTCCTTTGGAAACTTCAGGATTTCTTTGTTAATCCTATCTTGCACGACGTTCTTGAAGCCCCAATAAAGATTAGTATTGTGGCTCCATGAGTGATGGTACTTGCAATATTCCTTTCCTCTTTGTTCTTCTTTGGAAGGAATCCTTTGGCTGTGGGTAGTGAGATGAACTTCTCTTTGAGTAAGAAATCAAAGATTTCTTTAGTTTTTAAGGTGTCAAAAGTATATTGTACTGTGTTAGGCCTTTAGGGGTTTTTCACAGCCTTCCTTATTAAAGTCGAACATGTAGAGTTGCCTGTGTTTTTTCAGCTCTGCTACTGCTATGTCAAGTTTGCCAAAGTATGTGCTTACAATGATCCATTGACAGTGATCCTCTTCCTTCAACAGCTCTTCATATCTATAGACCTTGTCTGTGAGCTCATAAAAATCCTTGAACTTCATTCCTTTAGAACTTTTTCCTTAACTCTATGTCAAGACCTACCTGGGCTAGTTTGACAAACTTGACCTCTAAAAGAAGTACATGGCACCTACTCATAGTCTTTCGAACCTTACAAGTACTAATCTGCTGCCTCTCTAGCCTGTTGGGTAAGTTTGCAAAGCTTTGCTATACTGACTTTTGGTTCTGTTTTATAAAATTGCACATGGAATTTTCATTCCATTTCCATCTAGCTAAGTATCGAATTACAGGGCAGTGAGGTAATATCATGTGAATGCTAGGGCTATAAGACTGTTCGAGAATAGTCTCATTTTTAACTTAGCAAAGTTGTTATAATTGGCAATCTCTTCACATTGAATGATAAATCTGCCAATATGCTTTATGGGGAGGGGAGGTGTTTTTTTCTTTGTTGCTTTTTTGGGTTTTAAGGGAAAGACACATGATGTATGAGCAAATTCTTTAAAGTTGACATTCATGAATTTATGTGAAAGTTCTTTTTTGGTTTTGAAAATTTTTCATTTCATGATTTTTTATAAAACATAATTAAAATTTATCTCCTCTTACTTAAAAAAAAAAACCTTGTCAAATTCACAAATCCCAATTTCACAGGATCCATTTCCCGTAATGCAATTGGGTACTATGTTGTATTGCACAAAGTATAGGATACGCAGCACGTTATGTTCATGGCTTATCAAATCCGACATTCTATGTATAATTTTTTGGGTAATCGAATGTTCACAAAACAAGAAGATTAATATAGATTCATAGACTTTTTGATATTACAGATTCATAGATTCATTGATCATATAAAAGAGTCTAACATCATTTAATGATTTAATTATAGATTCATATATTTGTTTGACATAGTAGTATAAATAAAA
>NW_026556139.1:0-41379 GCF_029017545.1 Prosopis cineraria | reverse complement strand
TTTAGATAAATGTATGAACCATGAATATATAAATCCAAATTAAAATTATTAGAAGTTTAAATTTCCTTTCCTTTTATTTATGTTATTATTTTTTTAAAGATTTCCATGCATCCCTAAAACATCTTAGGATATATTTATCGTTCAATATAAAATTCATATATAATAAAAAATAATGTTTGCTTTTTGAGATCAAATTCAAAGAAAATAAGTCTAAAATTCCTTTTCAATGAGACTTAATTAGAACGATTAATAAGTGTGGACACACAATCCTTGAGGGTAAATAACTAATAAGCGGGACATACAATCCATGAGAATAAGTCACCAACAAGCGTGGCTAAAAGTCACGAAACAAGTACAGGCATGAAACCCACAAAAACAAGCGTGAGTACGATGATCACGAATATCCATCCCTCTGTTCTATGTGTGTTGGTCTACACACGGGGCTAGCACTTCATATGTCACGCCCCAAAAATGGGGGGTGACCAGCACGAGTGCGAACTACATCGCACATTCCATAAGCCTTAAAATGAAAATTCATTTTATTTTCAAAAAAATTAATTAGATTATATGAGAATTTTAAAATTTTGTTATTAATTGTCATAACAAAGTTCAACATTTTTGTAGAAATTTCGACAGAACTCCTTCATAAATAGGATTTCTCAAAAATTTTACAAAACAAAAAAATTCCTAAACATTGTATCAAGCAATATTAAAATAAAACTCTAACTATAGTTTATGTGGAGTAATTAATCTTACTTCTAAGCTAAAATACATGAATCTTAAATATTTACATCAAGAGGTAACTATACCAAATAAAATTTCCATCCCATATAGCCATATGCCCTTCAGAGGTCGACAGTAGAATCAATATTAACTAATGAATCTGAGATCAAAATAATTTTTCAGTGAATAACGTCCCAACAATAAATAATTAAAACTGAATAAAAATAAAGTTGAAATAATTTTTGCAATTTAAAGAGGCACGATCTTCATAACAATTTAATAAACTTTTGAAATAAAAGAATTCTATAAAATTTTAAATAAAAATCTTGAACCATTAAAATATTGTATCAAATAATATTATCACTTGATTGCAAGGAAGCAAATAAAAAAATAATTATACATAATTTATTATTTAAAACCAATGGGATGTGAAATTCCAAACAATCAAATTCATATAACAGGGACTTATCAGAACAATAAACAAACATGGACACACAGTCCACGAGGATAAATAACCAAACGCAGTTTATGCCACGAAAACAAACATGGATACACAATCCATGAGGGTAAGTACCAACGCGGCCAAAGCCACGAAACAAACGTGGACACACAATCCACAAGGGTAATAAAACCAAAACGCGGCTCAAAGTCACGAAATCAATGTGAGTACGATGCTCACGAATAACCATCCCTCCGTTCCACGTGCGTTGGCCATTGCACGGGGCTAGCACCTCCTATGAACACCCTGCTAGCTAGGTGTACCATGGTGTGCCAAGGGAATGGAATTACCGTAGCAACCAATGTTCCGTATAAAGTCCCTTTCTTTTTTTAAATCATTTTCAAACATGCAAGAAAATCACCACTTTCAAAATACAGTTCTCCTTCTCAAAATCAAACTCGCATGAATACTTTTAAGCATTAAAATTTTCCAAAATAAAATTTCATATCCAATGCTCATACTTGCATTTATCAAATAATCAAAAAAACTTTCAAGGTCAAACTCATAAGAACCATTCTCTGTATCAATCCAATATTGATAAATAAAAATCTCATATATCAAAATCCAAACTTGATTTAATTGATCAAATAACATTTCAAATTGGTAAAGCTAATTTTTCAAAATAAAGCAATATTAATCAACAAATATTCAATAATCGTATTAATGCTATTAAAATGATTTCCAGAAAAAAGTAATATTTTAGTAAAGAAAATTTAAAAAAAAAATATTAGTTGGGACGCTATCCACTTACCTGCAGTACTCCCAAGTGCAAATTCCTCCTTGTAAAGCTTCAATCCGCCTTTACTACCTCAATCAGATTTTCTTCCTCCAAATCCCCTAGTCAATAATATAGAATTTTGGTGACCTTTATTCACGTTTACGAAACTCCTTTTCCATAACAACATTATAGTCACTATATTCTTAAGTCAATTCAATATAACTAAAGTCTTTAGCCCTTACAATACTTTTTATATATATATATATATATCCAAAGCTTTGTTTATACTATACTTGTCTTTCCAACTCCACGCAACCACAAGTAGTTAACTTTTAATCAAGCTATGTATATTACATGAGTGCACACCCAACTCTAAAAAAAATACTTCTACAACCCACTTTATCAAACACTTTAGTGCACTTTAGAATGAGTCAACACCATAATTTATAAATCATCGATAGTGCCATTTTCAAAAATAAGTTAACCACCCAATAACTACATAGTTAAAATTCTACACAAGGCTAAGTTGACTTAAAGAGGCCATACCAAATGCATCATCATAATAATTGGTAAATTCATAAATTTCATAATTAAATAAAACTTCTTTTAATAGACATTTTTGTCCAATGCCTATCACACATTAATTCTTAAATTCAAATCACTCATTTTCCTCCCTGATTCCATCTCCCAAAATTTTGCAAAATAGATATTTAACCCAATCAACCTTCCCAAATTCCATAAAAGATAAATGTCTTCCAATGATAATTTATTTAATTAGCAATAATCATATCATATATAAAGATCAAGCCTTTATAATAACAACACTCTCTCTTCAACAGTCTACCAAACCTTTGTGAGCATTGAGCTTCAACTATAATCAAGCTTTTTCTATTCAATTCCATTTCCCAAAATTTCTAACATAGACATGTAATTAATCAGCTTTTACGATTCCAGTTAATCAATAAATAATCAGTCTTAATTCAAGGAAAAAAATATTCATTCTTCATGTTACTCACGACAGCAAAGAAAGGAAGGAAAGATTTCACAATCCCAATCCCCAATCACTCATGTAATAACAGAGAAGTGAAGAAACGGATTACCTCAGCTCAGATCATCCACAACACGGAAAGGAAGAAACAGAGAAAGGGCGATCGAATAGGGGAGAAGAAGACAGTTTCATCCTAACTTCCAGCTCAAGAATCAAACTTCCACAATCTTAGATCAGCTCCTCACGTGCTAATAACTTTAAATGGAACAAATGGAAGAGGATGAGGATCCGACAGCACCCATCGAGAAACACGAAGAACAAAAATGAATGGGAACTAAGAACTCCTTACCCAGAACACAGTGATCCATCGCATGGCCAGCGACCTGAACGGCGGGAAGAGGAGATGGAGAAACAGGAAGGTTTAGTGCATCTCTCTCTCTCTCTCTCAGTCTCTCTCTCGCTCGCTCTCAGCAACTTTCGAATGAGGAAGAAGAGGAATGGAGAAAATGAACGAAACCCTTCCCCTGATCTGCTACTCTCTATTTTTTTTAAAAAAAAATCTGATGGGTAAAATAGTAATTTTAATGAAAACAAATAGCAAAATAAAAATCCTTTTCTTGCACTGAGAGGGTTCGAACCTTGGACCTATCAGCTACTACTAAACTAACTCTTCTTCTTGATAATCTTGATCAAAAATTAATATAACTATTATTAAAGCACCAACTTATATATATATTATATATATATATTATTTTTTTTTTCTGGGCTATTACATCATACAAGCACCTTACTAGTTAAGTGTATATGGCACATCAAGGGCTAACAAAACTGCCGTTAGTAACTAGTATTCTGAACTTTCCTTAATCAAAATCAAAATGCATGGATCTAAACATATACTTTAAAAATCATTCTTTTCAAAATATAAGATTCAATTGTCAATTTCCCTTTTCAACATCTCTTTTTATATGCATGAATCATCGTAAAAATTGATTTCAAACCAAATATAAAATTTAAACAATAGGATTATTTTGAATAAATAATCAATTTATTACATATTGGATAAAATAGCATAATTTCTTGATAAAATAGAAGAATTTCAGTAATATTCCATTTGAATAAAAATAAGCTAAATAGGGAGAGCTATATAAATCATAGAAAAAATAATAGCAAAGACTTTAAATAAAGTATTAAATAAAGATAATTTAAAAAAATTTAAGATAATTGGGACGCACTCATGCACCTAAGGGATTCCCAAGAATTCTAAAGCTTACTTCTCTTAACTTTATACTTTAATTCTAATGATGCCCTTAATTTAATTTCCTGATAAAAATCACAATTCTAAAGTCATTTATCAAGCAATTTTTCAAGCACTTAGTGAGCATTTAATATAATTCAAACAATATTAAAGATAATATTCTAACCAGTTATGTTTCAAATATACTTGAGTTAGTTAAACCTTTGATAACTCTCAATTCATCATCATATCTCCTTGTAAATTATTCTCAACTATAAGTCACTGAACTATAAATTTCAAATAAAATCTCAAATCATTAAACTATCATAGCAAATGATAATATCACTTGATTTCAAGAAAGCACATAAATGAAATAAATATTTATAAACAAATTTCTAAATAAAAACCAATAGAATATGAACTTATCAAATGATTGGATTCATAATTATAGGGACTTATCAAAACAATTAACAAACGTAGACATACAGTCCACAAGAGTAAATAACCAAACGCAACTTATGCCACGAAAACAAACGTGGACACATAGTCCACGAGGATAAGTAACCAAACGCAACCGAAGCTACGAAACAAACGTGGACACACAGTCCACAAGAGTAATGCTAACCAAACGTGACTCAAAGCCACAAAATCAAACATGAGTACGATACTCATGAATAACCATCCCTTCATTCCACATGCGTTGGCCATCGCACGAGGCTAGCACCTCCTATAAGCAACCTGCTAGCTAGGTGAACCATGGCGCGCCAAGGGCTAAAGGAACTGCCGTTAGCAACTAGTGTTCTTATAAAGTCCCCTTTAAATCCATTTTTAAACATGCGAAAAAATCATCACTTTCACAATAAAATTTTCATTTTCAAAGTCAAACTTGCATGAATCATTCTCTGTATCAATCCAATGTTTTGTAGAATGAAATTTCATAATCAAAGTCCAAACTTATATTTATTAATTAATTAAAAAACTGATAAAGGTAATTTCACAAAATAAAGAAGTTTAATAAACAAACTATTCAATAACCACATCATTGTTACTAAGACAATTTTGCATAAAAATGTACTATTGTAGTAAAAGAAATCTTTATTGAAAAATCAGTTGGGACGCTATCCACTTACCTATAGAATCTTCAAAACTCAAAATTCATTACTTACAACTCCAATCGAGCTACCTTCCTTACAATTACCCTATAAAGTATAATAAGATTTTAGTGAACTTTACTTTCGAATCAACAAATCTCTTTAAAGGGAATCCATTCAACAACAACAACAAAAAAACTTCGAAATTTTAGCAACAAAATTTTATCCATTAAAGTTTTTCCTTAGGCTTTTTACCAAGCATCTAATGTACAACATTCCAAACCATTAAATAAACATATAACCTTTAATTCTCTTGACTAACCATTTCCAAACATCCAAGTATGACTTCTAAATTGATAATACACCTTGTACACTCTTGAACCTTATAACTCAATGATTCTAGAGCTTAGATAAGATCTCAATAATTCCTTTAATAAACTCCTTTGCAAAAGTCCAATTTAGATTTATAGGTAATAATGTTTAAGTACTATCATTTATGTCACTAATTTCCTCCATAATGCTTTAGCCATATCAACCTATTTACTTGAGATAATATCTTCTCTTCGGTATATTGTTTCCAACCATACAATTAGAATTTTCTAACCTATCATATTTTATGCAACACTTTATTAATAACCATTCTATCCCCAAGAATTTAAAGTCACATACAAATTCATAATAATTAAATTCCTTTAATTTGTAACCTACAAGCTAAATTCATGAATCAATAACACTGAAATTAAATGTATCTATCACAATAACTAATCAAATTTCATAAATCTAAGATATTCAAGCAAAACTCTCATAGAGGCATTTTATTAAATACCTATCATCCATTAATTCTCAGATTAACACCAAACCTCTTCCCCTTAAATCTTATTTCCTACAAATTACAAAATTGATATTGAACTTAATCAACCAACCCAATTTTGATTCTTTAACAGAAAAAAATTCAATTGGACCTTACAGAAAATTAAATCTAATTCCTTTTCTTGAACATAAACACAAGTGCATTTGTCTACCAAAAATCACACTCCTAGGACTAAATTTTCAGCTTGTTTAAATCCCATTACTCCTCCTCTTTATGCATAGCAACAACAAGAAATAAGTCACAAATCAACCACATAACACACTCACATATTTAGCGAGAAGGATAAGACCCAAAACACCCATCTCAATCAGCGAAGTTAGCAGCAGGATGAGGAAGTTAACTAAGCAAAATAGAGTATGAAACTGACACACCCATGGCTACCCACACTTGAACACAGTGACGACATTGAACCAAGAAGAAACAAGGGAAGCCATCGCACGGTCAAGGAAGAGCAGAGGAGGAAGAAGATCTCAAACCCACAACAGTACCTGTGACAGTAGTGGACCAACGGAGGGAAAGAAGGATGAGCTCCACCCATTATCACCTAGACAACGCCGAAGGAGGGAGAAGAAGGAATCAACGATGAAGCCTGAGCAAGAAGTAAGTAGATCGACTTGAACAGCTTTCTTATAGCAGTAAACTCTGGTGATCTGAACACAGCAGCTAAGGAAGAAGAAGATGCAAAGACCAAGCACACTTCATCAACAGTGAGCAAAAATCGATAGCAACCAGAGACAAGGGAAACGAGAAGCAATGCCGTTTCATGACAGATCCTCAACGGAGAAGAAACAAGCAAGCTCAGTGGCGGACATATGACAAAAGAAAAGGAAAGATGCAAGCCAACGATGGTGAGAGAAGAAATGAAGAACAACAGCGAGGAGGAGATGAGTAGAGAATGAACGAAAGATTTCTCTAACTCTCGGTGGTTCTGAATTTTTTGAAAATGCCGAAGGAGAAGGAAAAAAAATGAGGCAGTGCATGCGTATTGATCGAGAAAGAGAATATAAATCTGAACTTTATGAAATTGCAAAAATTACAAAAGAGGGCCTAAAATTTCTTCTAATAACATAAAAGACATGAATACTTTGGTAATTTTCCTATAATTTTAAACTAAATAAAATTAATTTATTACTAACAAAAATTAAAACTTTTGACCTTCAAGTAAGCTATTAACATAAGTTCTAGCAACTCACCCTTCCATTTTCCATAAAACTAATTTAAAGAAAATATAAATTAGGAGATTTTTTTTGGACATCTGATAAAATAGAGTAAATTTACAATTTAAGGCTTACAGGATGTGTGAAATAGTTCACATTCCATGCCGATCACTCTCCAAATTTTGAGGCGTGATAGATTACCTCATCATGCAATAATATAGCTTAATATTTATGAATTGTGACATCATGCAATAATATCATTTTCTAAGTGGCTGCCTTTTTTCTTTGTATCAGTACGTAATATTTTGAGAAAAAATATTTACAAATTTGCCCAAGTCTCTCTTTATCAATATTATAGCTCACAACTTGTTTTAAATTTAGATAATATATATTTATTTGCTTTAAATATTTATCTTTTGTTATTTGATATTGCTTAATTATTTAATTGCTTGTTGTATCGCAAATATATGTATCTAAATATTTAATATTTGATTATTTATATAGCTATAACCATATCCTAAAATTTTAAAAATTTTTTGTATCTGCATATCATGCCGTATCGTATTTGATACTCGTATCCATATCAGTGCTTCATTGACCACAGCAGTATGCAGTGCCTGAAAGGGAATTTACTGAAAAAACATGAATTAACAAAGTGTAGGGACATGGAAAGCCATAAACAAGTTAAATGATTGAAATTAATTTTCCGACAACACTAATAAATTAAATTCAGTATATACAAGCTAATTCTTATTGAGAACAAATTCAATATCCTTATAGAAAATGAGGATAAGAGTTTTAAATGAACCCTCTTTGAATTTGTAGTTACTAACCAACCATGATGTTTCATTCTAAAAATTCGGCTTGACATCTAAATTTTCTGGTTGAATGAATTGTTGAATCAAAGCAGTCTTTTTAGAAAGACGCTCATCAAGCTTTACATAATCCGTAAGTGAAGCAAATACACTGATAAATAACTTCGTCATGACATACTTCTCCAGTCTCTGCACATGAGTTAAACCCATAGCTAAAGAGACAAAAAAATAGATGAAGCCAACCAATTT
Source organism: Prosopis cineraria (assembly GCF_029017545.1). Lineage (NCBI taxonomy): Eukaryota > Viridiplantae > Streptophyta > Magnoliopsida > Fabales > Fabaceae > Prosopis > Prosopis cineraria. The sequence continues at coordinate 33,034 of NW_026556139.1, read as the reverse complement.
TGTAACAGAAGAAAAATAAACCAGCAACCATTCTGCAACTATTGTATGAATTAATTAACACGTATTAGATACACCCACTCGCTTGCTATAGTTACTTTGAAGTTTGAAATCACACTAAGAATTGTTCGAAGTCTTTATGGGAAAAATAGAAATCCTATAACTTGTCATTATACATACCAAAAATAAAGGAATACAGAGGACTGGGTTGTGAATGGATTAATGTTACAAAAAAATGAAAGAGACAACAAATCATGTTTGTGATAAAAATCATATAAGAGAAATAGATTTATATATGAGCCCCTGACCAAAATTTGTCCAATAAAGTAAATAAATAAACAACTAATACAGGAATATACACCTAACAGGGTATACCCTATCTACCTTAAAGAGTGCACATTGCATCAACCAAATGGACAAGAAAAGTCCTCAGTCACTGCACTTGAAAATAGATGGGAAAATCTAATTAGTATTGCCCATATCTAATCCCTTCAAGTAATAGGTAAATGCAATACTTCTCTACAAAACAAAATGAATCTAAAAGAAGGAAAAAAAAAAATACCAACCAACGAGTTCTAACCATATAGAATATTGCTCTCAGATTCAATTAATGATCCCATTCCTTGAAATACCAACCAACATATTCCTTTCCTCCCAAGCAAATTCCACTCTTCCTCCAATATTAAGAAAGAAAAAAGGAAAGATAAACTTAATGAACTAAATAGAAATCAAATAGCTACAAAAAAAGCCAATTATTTAGGATTAACGAGAGAAAGTAGAGAAAGATCATATCAATATTTTTCTGCAAGTAAATAACTAATCATACATTGCATCAAGAATAGTAAATATTAGGCATTTTTCAGAACAGAAATCGTAATATTTACTGCTAAAAGTTAAAATCAGTTTATTAAATATAAACATAAATATTGCTCACCACCTAAGCCAAAACAAAAGAAGATCAATGCCTTCAAACCACCAAGAGGAGCAGCCAAGAGAAAACCAATCAAACCACTAAGGGACCATGGAGGGCCGGAAAATGCAGATCGGAATGGCAGATCGAGCATGCCATTCAATTTCTGGACAAGGCAACTGTTCCACGACACAGAACTTGGGGGTGAGGGTGCCGAGTTTGATGGAGGCGGGCTGTTTAAGGTCGAAGCTGAGAGGGAAGGGGACATTGGGGTTTAGTACTAAATATTCTGACAAGTTGAGACGAAACGACATGGATTCCGTGAAGATTCGGTGCTTGGTGACAGGGATTTGTAGATCTGGATCCTTCAGCGATGGAGTGAGCTCAGTTGGGATGGCGTCGACGGCGATGCGTTGCTCTGGCGAGATGCTTCAACTTGTGCAACGGCGTCGGTTGTGGCATAAATGGCCTGGACTTCGAAGAGAGAGGGGGAGACGATGAAATTTTGGGGTTCTGTTAAATGGAATGGGTATCCGATGGGGTTTTTAATTAATATTTTGTTTAATTAAATGGAATGGGTATCCGATGAATTTTGAAAAGAGCTCCTACATATTGTAGATTTTGAAGTGTTTTTTTAGAGAGTACTCCGAAACGTTACACACTATTTTTCAGAGCGCTTTTTACATAAGCACTCCAGAACCAGAATGAGTGTTTCCATAAGCATATTTTGCTGTAGCATCTTCTCATTATCCTTTTCCTTTTCTTCTCATCCCATTCTCACTCTTGAATTAAAAATTTAATAATTGAGATTTAATCAAATTTATTTTTTATTTTAATTATAGCCTATGATTAGTTTATAGTTGTGAATTTCCCATATTTCTGTAGCAAAACAGAAGATGCCTATTTCTTGCTATGTAACTAATGGAGATGCATGGAAATAGGATGCTTGTCATTTATTGCCTCCAACTATCTCAGATCAAATTCACAAGGTTAACATTGATGTCCCTATAGTAGGTAGCCTATCACGCTCTTAGCATCTCAGACCACATGGTGACTTTACAGTTAAATCAACTTACAAGACCACACAAGTAGTAGGGGAGACAAGGGGGCATGACCCCCTAACTTTTTTAATTTTTTTAATCACTACTATAAAAAATACCTATTAGAGCGCCCGTATAAGAGCGTTTATTAAAAAAACACTCTGAAAAATGAGGCGAAACTTACCGAAGTGTAACATCCTAAAAATTTTAAGACTCAAATTTATTTAAAAAAATAAATAAAAATAAAATAAAATATCTATAATTAAATTAAAATTTAGAATAATTTAATAGAGGCTCAGAGTTTGAATTTTACTAAGTAAAAGTTTGGTTTTATTTGATTTTTAACTATGGAAAAAATTACCAAAATTGACCTGGGCTTTTGTGTAATAATAAAAAATATTGGGCCCTTTCTTGTAATTTTCCCCAAACTTTTTGACCAGCAATTTAAAGGCCAAAACTGATGCAGAAACGCAGAGAAAATGAGCAAGGAAAGAAACGCACAAACGGGAGAGAGAGAGAGAGAGGAAGAAGAGAAGAGAAAGGAAGGGAGTTAGGCTTGGATCTAGGAGTCTTTGCGACCGTTGCGAGCTCGGCTACACGATAGGTAAACTTTCTACTTCAATCCTCTTCTCTTTCTCTTGATTTTCTTCAATTTTTGGAAGAGAAAATTTTTGGATTTTGATCCCAAAGGCTTTATTCTTGTAAGCTTTTGTTTCTTTGGATCCTAGGGAGTATGTTTTGAGTTTCTATATAGTGATCTAATGTTTTGAGTGGATAATTGGATGAAAAGAGGTGTTTTGGGCACAAAATAAACCCTGAGAAATTGGGTTTTTGCTCCTCAATGGTTTAAGCTTATTGATTTAGTTATAATTTTGCTATTTGAGCCCAATAAGATTTAAATTAAGGTTTGGTTTTCATTATAAGGGCTAATGGTGAAAGTTAGTGACACTAAGTGAAGGTTTTTAATTAATTAAAAAATTATATAAATTGAAAATTAGTCTAGTGATGGCTAATAAATGGTTTTGGTGGTAAAGTGATACTATGTGAATGGTTGATTTAATATATGGACCATTAAGGTGGATTATGACTCATTGACCTAAGTTGTGTGGTATGAGTTATAGTCTTCATTAATGCTATTTGTCATGATAAGTGATGTGGATCACTTATATGTTATAGAAAATTGTTGGTGAAACTTATTGAGAAGTAAGGAACAAGCCGAGCCCTATTTTGTACAAGGAGAACCCTTTTGGTACCAAAGGGTTGAGGTAACAGGGAAATTTATATTTCTTATTACTTTGTTTTAGCTATTTTTGAATAAATATTACTAGTTATCATGCATTACATGTTTTAAAAGATTAAATGTGCTTTATAAAGGGTTATGGGGTACTACTTTGATTATAGTGCAAATATGTTTTCTAATTGTTTAATAACAATGTTTTTATGGAAATGAGATTTATAAATATTATACTACTTTAGAGTGTTGAATGGTCAATACTCAGGAAAGGTAGATAAGAGTAAAAGGCATGATCTCGGTGGGAGTTCACCAATGAGAAGGTGTGGATTTTTGATATTTTATGGCACACTGTCAGTACTCAGTGTTGTCTTACGTATTGTGGGCTCAGTGCACTAAAGTGATTAGTGTATTGAGTGTTCGACACCTCTCAATGGGGGAGGGAATCCAACATATGAAGTGTGAGGTTGAATGCCTAGGCCAAGGTAGCCCTCACATGGAAAGTAAGTTGGGCTGGCTCTGGGAGGGGAGTTAGCTTCAACTGCTTAGGATTCACGTCGAAGGGGCATAGGAGGTTCGGTGGATTAGATCATGCCTTAGATTATGTTTTGTGCCTGTGGAGGTACAAGTAGGTATAAGGTTTACCTGCGAGTTAAAGAGTGCCAGGGGGCATTCTGTTGGTCATGAAAGGCCATACCGGCCTAGGTCATACATTCATGCATTTTAAATGGCTAAATTATATACTATGTTGAATTTATTATTTATTTATTTGATTACGGTTTACTTTGTAATAATCAATGTAGATTTCACTGTTACTGAGACTGTGGTTGTCTCACCCCTTTCTTTTCAATATTCTAGGTCCAGGCGAAGGATCCAGTGGTGGACGAGGAAAGGAGCAAAGCTAGGGGTTTGCTTGTGATTTGTAAAGAACTGCAACCCCTTTCTTTTGAGCAAATATATTATAATGTATTTAAGATTAGGGTGCCAGTAGGATATGATTGTGTGTGTGTGTGTGAATATGTGTGGATTGTGTGCTTGTGTATGAATTTTTGTCTGTTTGCAGACTTGTGGCTAGGAAACTTGGTTATGATGTGTGGTTTTGATGGATTTACTTAGTAGACCAAGTTTCTATTACAAGCAGATCTTTATTTTGATATATATATATATATATATATGTGATTTTATAAGCAAATGCAAAGTGGTTGCATTGCAAATGGTGTGTTATGGGCAAACATACAGCTTGGATAGAGAGAGTGGGTGCGTGGGCCCCACAAGGAGCTCTGAGCCAAGTGAAAATGTTTAGCATATGTATTTATATAAATACATGGTATTTGGATTGATTTGTGACCACTCTTGTATGGTTTGTGCATTTTGGGGGTTTAGGGTCCATTTTGGGAAATGGCACCCAGGTGGTCAAATTTTGATGTATGGGGTTTTTCCATCATTTGAATGTTCTATCAGGTGTTTTTAATCATATTTGATGTGTCCAAAGTGTTCCCACAGGTTTGTGACCATTAGGATGAGATTTGGACAATTTTGAAAATGGTTTTTACTAAAAAGCTGCACTTTTGCATCTGGGTGTCTAAATCTTAATCCGACCGTTGGATTTCTCTAAAATTTGGGTCACAAGTAAAACCTTTTATAAGCTTCGTGTGGGCTTTGGAATCACATCGATCAGATATCGGACGGAGAAACGACGCACTTCGAAATTTGGTCTGGAGGTGCTGTCATGACAGCATTAAATTGCTGTCATGACAGCTATAGTATTGATTTTGTAATCTACACAAAATTCAATCCGTTCGTTGGATCTTTTCAAAATTTAGTATGCTAATAATATTCTTTGAAAGTGACATGTGGGCTTTGAAATCACTCCGATCGGAGGTCAGATGATGAAATGGTGCACTCCGGAAGTTGGTCCGGAAGTGCTGTCATGATAGCTTTTTTAGCTGTCATGACAGCAAAAATAGTCAATATTTTAACATGTCTAATTTTTAATCTGACCGTTGGATCTTTTTGAAATTTGGTACACTTATAGTACCCTTTGAATGTGACGTGTGAGCTTTAAAATCACTTCGATCGGAGGTCGAATGATGGAACAGCGCCTCCTGGAAATTGGCCCAGGAGGGCTGTCATGACAGCAATAAATTACTGTCATGACAGCATCTTTTTATTCCATTTTCGTCTAGCTTGCTTCCGTGCACTATAGGTAGAACTTATAATTATTTTTAAGGTTTTAAATGATTTATTTCTTAAGTTGGTTAGAGGATCAACTCCTTAACCACACTTAGTTTGTTTGAATTATGTGATTTTTGGATAACACTCGAGACCTATAATTATTTTTAAGGTTTTAAATGATTTATTTCTTAAGTTGGTTAGAGGATCAACTCCTTAACCACACTTAGTTTGTTTGAATTATGTGATTTTTGGATAACACTCGAGGCAAGTGTTACACGAAGCACTTATTTTTTAGCGCTTCGAAAAGTTTAGTCTTTCAGAGCGCTTTATTTTATGACTTTTTGGAGCGTTTTTAAGATAAGCGCTCCAAAAAAACCTTTAATGTAAAATTTAATAATTTCTTAACAATTTAATATTTTTAATCATGTTAATATTAATTAGTTTATTATATTTTTTTATATTATCAGTTAATATATTATGATTATTTTAGATATTAAAAATAATTTATAAAATGTTAGATTATTATTTTATTTAATATCACACTTGTCTAATTAATTCATATTAGTTTTGTAAATTTATTATAATTTTAATGTTTAATTAAATTATTATTTGAAATACTATTTTAATTATTATTTAGTTTTCTAATTATTTTATATTCAATATATTTGTTATTTAATTAAATTAATAATTTAATATTAAATTTTAGTATTTATTTTTTTAAAAAATAACAGTTCTTTTGGAGCGCTTCACGTGAAAGCGCTCTATAAATTGGGCCTTCTGGAGCACTCCACAATGGAGCGCTCTAGATGGCTCCATGTTTTGGAGCGCTTCCATGCAAGCGCTCCGGAACATCAATTAAAAAATGAAAAAGAGAGTAGTCTTAATGATCTGTTCGGAACCCCAAACACGACAGCTTCCCCGTCTTCCTCAAAACTCTATTTCTCTCACTCAGGACCAAACCCATCTCCTCCTACGCCGTAGGACTTGAAGCTGCTCTGTTGCTGTTCCGTCAAGAGGCCGTGGCTCAAAACCATCTCCATTGCAGTTTGACGCGTCATCAAGATCTGCAAAAACCAGATCTGATTTATGAAGCATGACTAGTCGCTGCCCGTCTGTCAAGAGGCCATCCATCATTCTCTAGATCTTCTTCTTAGATCAAGGTCGGTTTTGGCGTGCAAAGAAGAAGCTCCACGAAGATCTTGATCTCTCCGGCATTCTCTTTTCTAGATCATCTGCAGATTTTTTTCGAAGTATCTCATTCTCTTTTCTCCATGGATACTTCTCTTTCTCTCTCTCCTTGAGCTCTCAGACTGTTCTTCTATTTTCTAGATTGAGATGGAAGCCAAAAATCAGAGCTCATCTCAGTCAAACAGGTTTGACTACTGGGCATTCAATACTATTTTTCGTTTTCTTTTTTGCTTCTTGCCCTGTTGGATCACTGCTTATCTCTCCTTTGTCTTTTTCTCTAGTTCCTCTTAGATTTGATGCTACTGTTTTTTAGATCCATTTTGGTAGTGAAATCTTGAGATTTAGTTGGAAGTGGAGATTTTAGATTTGGTTGCATAATCAACTTGGATTGATTTGCTTCAGACTTTCCTTTTATCAAAGTACAAAGAAATTATATATGTACGATGTGATTTAGTTGATAGGATGTGAGTCATTGAAGATGGAGGATGTAATTGCAAGTGTATTTGGGTCATTGTCAAATATTGTGAGATATTTGTAGGATCAAGCCCTTTATTCTGCTGCGTTTGCCTTGTGTAGAAGGTAAAAAAGGAAAAAATATTCAGGTTTTGTAACTGAAATGGGAAAGACTCTTGGAAAGTTGCTGCCATTTTTTCTCTCTTTCTTTAATTTCAATTATTCGCTCGCAATTGTAAATTTCAGTTGTTGTAAGATATTTATAGCTTCAAATGCCCTTCATTGTGTTTTGTTTTTTTGCCTGATAGGAAAAGAAAAGAGATTTTTCTAGTTGAAATGGGAACAACTCTCTTGAAAAGTTAGAGCTGGAGATACTATTTGATATATTATCAGAAAAGCAAGTTCGGGTCCACAATGGCTTCTTTCACTTTTAATTATTCTTTCTTACAAATCACTTTTAATTTTTCTAACTCAATGATTGCTTTTTTTTCCTTGACCATTTTTTTGGTTATTTGTCCATCTCGAAAAGCAAGTGATTTGTCATTGCTTCTTTAGGTCGGTATTTCTAAAAGTGGGATTGACGATGCTGTTAAGAAATTGGTAGCTCGTGGGTAAGGATGGAGTTGGAATTTTATTGCCGGATCATAGTTTATTTCTTCTATTTAATGCCATTGGGATGATAGAAAGCTGTATGATATGCAAATACAATTAATAAACGTAATTGTCTGGTGATGTTTAACAGTGACTCAATGAAGGCATGTGTGAGATCACACCATGTCTACCACTTATTAAGCCTTTCGTAATTCCAGGTAGGTGTAAATGAACCTAATGTTGACAATCATTTTAGATGTCAATTCCATATGGGTGGAGACACTGAAGAAGCAAAGGCCAAAGGCGTTAACTCTGTAAGTTTTACCTTGCATTTAATCATATTGTCTTGAATAAATTCATGCATTTTTTTTTTTTGTAAACTAGTTGTGTGTGATAATTTTGCTTCAATAAAATGCTTCATTGATATTTTTACTGTATAATAATGACAGTCTAACCTGTATAACCTGTAATCTGATACTTTGATGTTCTCTTAGTCTCCTACTTTTCTTTTATTCATCTTTCCACTATCATTATCTCAGGTATGCATTTATTCATCTTAAATTATGAAGCTCTCATGTGAGTTTATTCAAATAAGAAAGTTGCTGTTGAACTTGGAATTATCATTTGAAAGTTGTTCTTATCCCTGTTATTTAAACTTTTAGAGTTGAAATTTATGCCTAATTCTAAGTATTGCTTGGTCTCAAGCTGGACAAATTTATATATTGACAAAATTGTTGACCTTGTCATTTGTTTCAGGATTGTGTGTGTATATTTTCATATTTATGGCCAAGAGATCATTTTTGTCTCTTGTATGTGGGCTATTAATTGATAATATTATTGTTTGAATTAGTTCCTTTTATTTTTTTGTATTATGTAAGTTATGCCTACGAGAGCGCTTTACAAAAGAGCGCTCCTGTAAGTGGAAGCCCTCCTGTAACTATAGGAGCACATGCAACAGGAGCGTTTTTGAAGTGCTCCTATAGACAAAAAATAAGCGCTCCGAAAATATTTTTTGTAGTAGTGAATAAAATGTAAGAATTATATATATTCGACCCCATCAAAATATATTTTGTATGTATAATATATTTAATACTAAACATAATATTTACTTGCCTTTTAATAAATGTAAAAATATTAGACTAATATATTATACAAAGTTGAAAAATGTTAGCATCTAAAATGCATGTATTATATATAAATATAATATAAAATATACTATTAGAAAATAGGAAAGTTGTCAATTTTAATTTAGGGTATATAAATGTAATATATACTTGTTTTGTTTGTGCAATTTTGCCTTTGAGCTTTCAAAAGTTGCCGCTACTGTTCATAGTTTCAAGGCAATTAGATTTGCGTATGCCTTTTGTCTTCTTTCATTTTTTTTGGTTTATGTCCTATTCCTTTTTTTTTAAATTTTTTCTCCTCCACTGTTCACTGCTTCAAGGCAATTAGGTATGCATCTGTTGTGTGCAGTTTGCCTTGTTTCATGTTGTTTTTGTCTGCGTTCCTTTTTTTAAATTTTTTTTTCTCCTTTTTGTTGAATCAAAGAACTTGTCTTGGCTACCCCTACAATCTTATTTTTTTAGGCCCTCCAATTAAGCGAATACAAGGATAAAGTTGATGTGAGCCACTCCAATCTTCAATATACTTTACTTTTTCAATGTTTATGATTTTATTGTGCAATTTGTGTTATGATTTACAATTCTTTTTGTATATAATATATTGTGCAATTTGTGTTATGATCTTCTTGTTTTTTTATTCATCCTAATATTTTATATAATATAATTTACAATCTATATTTTTTTAGGATTGAAAGATGTCTAGGGAAAAAACTATTGATTCATTTTTTAACAGAAAAGAGATAGATGATGAAAGAACACTATCTATTTCTAATGTTAAAAATGTTGTTGAACAACCTACATTGTCAACTGTGGAACAACCTACTGTCCAACCACATTCTTCCAAATCTATGAGGATTGAACAAGAAAAAGTTAACATTGACACTTTGATTTATGATCCTGGAAAGCGTCCACAAATTTGGGATTATCTAGTTACTCAACAAGATGAAATTCATAGAGCATACATAAAGTTTGGGCCATATCAATTTATAATGGATGTGTATCTATTTTCTAGTCAAGAAGATCATCCTCGTTGATTTCAAGCTCATTGGTTTAAAGATTTTCCTTGGTTAGAGTATTCACCAAAAAAAGTTGCTGCCTTTTGCTTTCCTTGCTATCTGTTTTCTAAAAAATCAAGTACATTCAAATCAATAGGATTTAAAAATTGGAAGAGTGAATAATGGGAAAGAATGTGCTTTTTTATCCCATATGGGAAAAAGTCCTAATTATGCTCACAATATTACTATTTAGATCCTTTGATGACTTCAAGAATCAATCTTGCCATATTGACAAAGTATTGGCTAATTAAACAAATTGCACAAGAAATTTTGAGCAATTGCTTGCGACTAAAAGCCTCTGTGGATGCTATTAGATGGTTAGCATTTCAAGCTTGTGCTTTTAGAGGACATGATTTTGGGATCAAAGAATCAAGGTAACTTTCTTGAAATGATAAAGCTTTTGGCTTCTTATAATAAGGAAGTAGATGAAGTTGTCTTAGAAAATTCTCCACAAAATGAAAAATATACTTCACTTGATATTCAAAAAGAAATTTTACATGTATTTGCTAGAAAGGTACAAGGTGAAATTCAAGAAGAGATTAGTAATGCAAAATTTTGTTTGATTGTTGATGAATCTCAGGATGAGATTAGAAGAGAACAAATGGCTCTTGTTATTAGATTTGTTGATAAGAATGGATTTGTCAAGGAGTGTTTTCTTGATGTAGCACACGTTAAAGATACTACTGCAATCACTCTCAAGCAAGAAATTTGTTCAATTTTGTCTCATCATAATCCCAACATTTAAAATGTTAGAGGTCAAGGATATGACAGAGCTAGTAATATGTGTGGAGAGTGGAATGGTTTGCAAGCTTTAATTCTTCAAGAATGTCCCTATGCATATTACGTACACTATTTAGCTCATCAATGACAACTAGCTCTTGTTCCTGTAGCTAAAGAAGCAGTTGATGTTCATTCATTCTTCCAAAACTTGAATATGATTGTTAATGTTGTATGTTCTTCTTGTAAGCGCAATGATGAATTACAAGATATTTTTGCATCTCAAATTGCTAATTTGGTTGAAAATAATGAGATTCAAACTGGAAGTGGGGCTAACCAAATTGGCACATTACAAAGGCCTGGAGACACTAGATGGAGTTCTCATTTTAATTTTATATGTAGCCTTTTACACATGTATAGTGCAATTGCTTCAGTTTTTGAAGATATAGCTAACACAGGATCTACTTATTCTCAACGAGGTGATGCTACACATGCTCTTAAAGCATTGATGTCATTTGATTTTGCTTTTGTTTTACATCTGATGAAAGAAATTATGGGAACCACTGACAAACTTTGTCAAGCATTACAACAAAAATTTCAATATATTTTGAATGCTATTTCCTTGATATCTATCACAAAATCACTTATTCAAAAGTTAAGAAATTATGGTTGGGATGATCTTCTTGAAGAAGTTACATATTTTTATAGTAATCAAGCTATTGAAATTCTTGATATGAATTGTTTTTACTCTGATATAATTTGGTCTCATTGATATAAAGATTCTGTGACTGTTAAGCATCATTATCGTGTTGATATATTTATACAGTCATCGATTATCAATTGAAAGAATTAAATAGTAGATTCAATGAGCAAGCAACAGAGCTTCTAAAATTGAGCATGGATTTAGTTCCTAAAGATGCATTTAAATCATTTAGTGCCAAGAATATTTGCAATCTTGTTGAAAAATTTTACCCTTCAAATTTTTTTGATCAAGAAAAAATTTAATTAGAATATGAATTACAACATTATGAGCTTGATGTGCCTAAAGATCCTCATTTTCAAAACTTGACTATTCTGAGTGAGTTATATCAAAAGTTTGTAGAAGTTGGAAAGTTGGAAAGTCCAATTCTTATTCATCGATTGATAGATTATTAAGGCTTGTATTGATTCTTCCAGTGTCAACAGCAACCATTGAGTGGGCTTTTTCAGCTATGAAAATTATAAAGACAAGGCTTCGCAACAAGATGGAAGATGAGTTTCTCACTAATTTAATGATAGTTTATATTGAGAAAGAGATTGTTGAAAAATTTACCATAGACATGATCATTGATGATTTTTATGCCATGAAGAATCGACGTGCAAAACTTAAAAAATGAAAGTACATATTTATTTTGGTTTTATATTTTTAAAATTAATAAATATGAACATAGCTAGATGTTGAAATATATGCTATGTTAGATTTTTCTTTTCTTCAGTTATAGTATATGCTTTGAGATCTCGATCCTTTTTACTTAAAAATCTTGGCTCTATCCCTGCACACAAGCCTTAAAATGGAATAATTTCGGTAGCAAATGGAAGTATGTTTGGAAGCTACCCGTTGCTGAGCGTGTCCAAAACTTACTCTGGTTAATGTTTAAGGGCAAGCTTTTGACAAATTAAACTCTGAATGTTATTGCCAGAAGTTGTGTGGTGATCAATGGTGTTCTCTTTACCGTATTCTTGTTGAAGATATCAACCATGCTCTCAAACACTGCACCTTTGCTACTAAATTCTGGAAAAAGATCCACCCACAGATCCCTTTGCTGAATTCCAAAAGAACAGAATTGACGCATGGCTCCTCAACTCCCTGACGTCACCAGTTTTGGAGCGCTCCTAGAAGATTGGATTCACTCTCACTTGTTGGAAACTCTAGGAAGCATGGAACCTCCATATTTTCACAGCCTTCAAGCCTAATGTCGAAGATTTCCTTGTGCAACTTAGAGTTCTAGTCAACCATACCATCAATGCTTATTCTAGTTACAAATCCTTGATGTAATTTTGTTTTTTCTTGCTGTCTGTACAGTTTTGTTTCTGTTTTAATGATATCTCCTTTTCACCCAAAAAAAAAAAATTAAGAATGTTGTAGCACCTCCCTTCTCTCTTTTTCCGTAGTATTCTCTCTCTTACTCTGTTATATATATTTTTTTTTTTCAAAAGAAAAGTACTCTCTCCAGTTCCATTTAGAATGCAGATTTTAAAAAATTTATTTGGTTCTATTTACAAGTCACGGTGTGGCTTTTTAGGTAATATTTGAAAAATATTTTTAAAATTATTTTTCATAAGATAGAAAAGGTAACATGATATTACTTTTTGAATTTATTATATAAGGGCATATTTAAAATCTTACACATTTTTATTTTTTATACTTTCTTTGCATTGGTATTGGAGATTGGTAGAAATGGCTTATAAAGAGGATTGGAAAAGTATGTCTTAGATTTTTCTTATTTTACAGAGTCACGTGCATGGTTTCCAATAGTAAGGTGTAGATATTCAATAATTTAAGGACAAGCATGGAGCGAGGACTTTGCTTTTGATCAGAATTGGTCGGATCGATCTCATGTAGTCATCCTGTGAAGTCTTTGATCAGAATTGGTCTCATCAAGGTCACCAAGCTACATTATTGGTTAACACGGCCTTGACATAAAAATTTCTTGATAGTCAAATCTCTAACAGCACTTTGAAAAAAAATTAAACACACAATTTACCCTAAACTTTTTGAAGAAATGCTTGGTATCCTATAATGAAGAGTTGAGCAATATCCTTCTAAACAATTTTCAAAGAGCAATATTACCTCTCTATTAAATATCGGTTAATTTGACTATTGATTAACCTAAAATATTATAGAGAATGATTTAGAAAACTATAAAAAAAAACACCTAGAAAACTACATAAAAATTTTTTATAAGAAAATTAATACTGGTTAAGTCTCTTAAATTATAAAAAAATTATAATAGGCTAATGTTATTTCTTATTCATATAAAAGATTAAAATATCATTTTAACCAACTATTTTGACTAGCTACAAGGTGATTATCATATCACTATTACTAGCAACAACACAAGTAAGTAATTAAAAATATTAAGTTTCTAAATAACATCTTACTAAGATATTAATATTTTAATATTTGATAATTAATATTGTTACAAATCTTTACACACAATTTACAAGTCAAACTTTAATATATACAAATTTTTGAAGGATGATTTATTAACTTTGGAAGAAGACTTGCAAAGTATCATACTATTTTAATTTTCAAATTAAATCACCTATAAATTTTTAAAAAAATTAGTTGAGCATTTAATATTTAAAAAATGATTTATAAATTTTGAACCAATATTTAAAAATAATAAAATTTAAATAATAAAATTATTAAGTATTTAAATATTTCAACAAAGTTTTATTAAAATAAATATAATATTTTTTAATTACTAGAAACATTGGTGACTTAATAATCACCCAATGGTGGGTAAAAGTTATTAGTTAAAATAATATTGTCATATTTTATATCAATAAGAAATAACACAAGTCTATTAGTGTTTATTTATAATTGAGTTAAGGGTCTAAAATATCCCTCAACTAAGCGAAAAAGGTTAGGGTAGCCCCTAAAGTCAAGAAAGAGTTATTTATATCCCTTAACTGATAAAATTTTAAATTCCATCACCCTGCCATTTATTTCATCAAATTTCATCGTTAGTAAAATCCACATTTAAATTTTTTAATATTTTTAGTGAGTTCCACTATTTTTATAGGGTTAAAAATTTAAAATGCTCATCAACTAAATAAAAAAGATAAGAATTGCCTTTAAAGTCAAAAAGGTAATTTATATCCTTTAGTTGCTAAGAGTTTCAATTCCAACATCCAGCTATATATTCCGTCAAATTTCACCTTTATTTAAACCCATGTTTAAATTTTTAAAATTTTTAGTAGGTCCCACCATTTTTGTAATAATTAGAATATTTAAATTAAATTAAATTAAATAAATCTTAGTCTATATTTATTAATTTTGGAGTAGGTTTAGCAAGTGAGAGAGTTGGTCCAGTGGAGATTGTGCTTGTAAGTCACATTCTCAGTCCCTAGTTCGGGAAGAAATCCATATTTTCTATTCTTCTGTGAAATTACCTAACTGCCCTTTAAAAAAAACAAAAAGAAACTAAAATAGCATCAGATTTTATTTCACCTCTCTCCAAAATCCTTTCTTCGAACAAAACGTAAGCTTTGAACCCCAAATCCTCTGCATCTCTGATCTTCTTCCTTCTCATTCTTCGCCGCCGTCCTTCCCCGTCTCTGATCGTCACCGGCGTGGGTATGGGTGAGAGTTCCACTACAAGAGTTTAAGACAACGACTTCTCCTCTTTCTATGCGTTATGTCGCCGTCGCTCACTGCCGTCGAGTTCCGTCAAACAATCAGCTTCTTTCTTCTCCGGTGGTAACTACAGCGTCTTTTCCTCGCCGGCGTTGGCTGTATGTTGGGTGAAGCTCATTATCTCCCCTTCTATGTTTGACGTCTTGTTCTTTTCCCCTGTTCGGTCGGCCTCTTTCTTTTCCTTCCTTTATTAATGGTGACTTGAGGTAAGGAGTTTCAAGCTTCACTTCTCTATTGCTGTGTATGTGCATATGTTGGTTGAAGTCGTGAATTTTGCTCTTCTTTGTTTTGTCTACTGTGAAAAATGTGAATGTGGGATTTAGTTTTATTCGAGTTTAAAATTGAGTAATGTTGAAGGAATTATGTTTGAGAAGCCCGATGAATTTAAATATTGTTATCTGAGAATTATGTTTAGAGAAGAGCCTAGAGTCAAAGTTTAAAGATTGGTGCCTACAAGATATTTGTTAAAATGCTTGTTAGATGGAGCTGTTTGATTTTGTATTTTCTAAAATTTCATTAAATCCCTTGGAAGACATGACTAGTCGGAATACTATTCTCTTGTGAATTGAGCTTGACATTTTGTAGAAATTTTATTATGAAGGTAATGTGTAGCTAGTTGAATTCTTTCGATTTATGCGGTTGATGAGGATTTTTGGGTGAGAAATTTGAATGCTAAGAAGCTTTATTGTGAGGTTTGAAAATGATGGATATTTGGTGTTTTGATTAAAAAAAAAAAGATTAAGAGGAGATGGTATTTTAATGAAGTAATTAACTATGGTTATTGAGGAACTTTAATATGTAAAGTCTTGGTTCTAAAGTTTTAAATCTGTTATAATTTAACATTAGTGGTGGTAATGTTGAAAGGAAACTATTGAACTAGTTGAAAGTTTATTAAAACCTTATTATATTTTATAGGGTGTTTAAAAGAGGAGAAATTTAATTGAAGTGGTAAGAGATGAAATTTGAATTTTGGAAACTCTTCAAGTAAGTGAATATTATCCTAATTAATTTATTAATAAAAGTCTTTTATTGAAATATTATATTTTTATATAGATCATTTTTAATTACTATGATAAGTATTGGATACATCATTAATTAAATTATTTTTATCATGTGAAAATATAAAAAAATTGTGGCAAGAAATATTAAGTCATGACATGTGAATGAAATTTTCTCTCTGAGTCATATTTTCAAGATTCATGAAATTATCTTTGATTAGCTTTGGAAAATTTTGGCTATCCAATAAATGCAATAATGGACATCAATTATGAAACTTTATTTTGACAAGTATTAAATTGATTATTACAATAATTCATGGGAGTTCGACATTGAAAATGAAAATTTTATTTCAGTAATGATTATTTTTCTTGCATGTTTGAAATGTAATTTTTAAGAAGACTACATGCAGAACACTGATTGCTAACGGTAGTTTATTAGTCCATAGTGCTTTGGTTGATGACTAGCTAGTTCAATTTTTTTCCACAAGCTTTGTTTTCACGTCTATTATTTGTAGCTTCGACCATGTTTGGTTGTTATCCTTATGGATTGTATGACCACATTTGTTTCGTGACTTTGATCATGTCTAGTTATTACTAATATGAACTATGTGTCTAAGTCTATTATGTGTTATGTAAAATCCTCATAAAATTTATTTTATTGGATTTGTGAAATATAAACTTCATTATTTTAATGAGTAAATATTTCTATTCCTATTTAATTATTTAATTTATTTGATTTCTTATAGCTAGATGACAAATTGTTTATTTATTTTTAATTTATGGTTCAGTACTTGTGAAGTTTATTAGAATTTTTAAATTCTCTAATTTATTGATTTTTTTTAATGTTTATAAGTATCTGAACATATTTATCTATATTCTTTTAACTTTAGTATTGGGACGTTATTTACTAGAAAATTATTTTAGTTTCAGATTTATTAGTTGATACTGAACCTCTTGCCGATCACTGAGGGGCTTACAACTGTGTGCTGGATGGATATTTATTTTGGAACTGCCTTTCCTTTTTATATAAATTTTGAAGTCTATGTATTATGTTTTGAAAATGCAGTTTAGGGCGCTCCATGATAACTATAGTAAGGGTCCTAACTTTTTATTATGTTGTTTGACCTTCTGCTGTTGGGGAGCAAAGCTCCACACTCTAATTTTTATTTTGTAACATTTCGGTAGAGATTACAGAAGGTCCTATTTAAATGGGAGGTGTTGACAAAATTTCTACAAAAAGTCCAATATTTTGATTTGAATCAAAAGTAAATATAGTTTAATGTATAATTATGCTTATAGTGTGTCCAATGCATTTATTTTGAATTTATCCTTAATTGAGGCATTAGGGGTGTATGTTTGTACATATGTTCTATGTCATTCATGCTTAATTTTTGGGGTGTGACAATTTTTTTAATACTTTTAGTATGTCTCCTCAGGGTTTAGGCCACACCTCTGAGTGAGTCATTATTCAAGCTTGTAAAAAATGTAAACTTCTTGCCACGGCTCTCCAATGGCTCCACGCTCAATTTTTCTACCGTAATTCCTAACATTGTCCTCAATCTGCCATTGTTAAATAGTGCCAAAACTTTACTAACCATTGCAGGAACATGCTTATGGTACACTCTTCAGCCTAGCCATTCACGACGATAAGAAGACTGCAATAAGTGAGCTAGGTGCTTTGTCGTCGTTACTCTAATTGCTTCAATCCAAGAATGAGCAAACAAGAGAGGAAATGAAGGTGGGGGATAGAGAAGAGAGGGAGAGAGGGAGAAGAGAGGGGTATGTTTTAAAATTATAAAAACATATTAAAAAATTATGGTACCTACTAAAAATGTTAAAAATTCAATTGTGGACCCTACTAATAGTGAAAATTGACAGAATAAATGATAGGGTGATGAAGTTGAAAATCTTAATGATTGAGAGATAAAAATGACCCTTTCTTAATTTTAGGGGTGACTCTGACTTTTTCTATTTAGTTTAAGGGCATTTTAGACCTTTAACTCAAAAAAATATAAAAGAAATTAAGTGGCTGCCACTATTATATTTTATTATTAAAAATATTTAAGAAATTCATGTGGGCCCCACTAATAATAATTACACCAGGGGTATGGAGGATGCAAAATTTTAAAGTTGAAGGATAAAATTGACCTCAATTTAAATTTAAGATCATTTGTGAATTTTCATATATAATTTAGGGACAAAAATGGCTATTTATCCTTTATAATTTAAAGGACTTGGTCAGTTTTAATTTTCTTATAATATATTTTTATGTAATTTTTTAGGTCATTTTTTACAATTTTTTAGACCATTCCTTATAATTCTTTTTTTTCAATCAATGTCAAATTAATGAATATTTAATAGAGGGGCAATATTGTTACTTAAAAAAATTATTTTAGAAATTCCCCCACCCTTCACTACGGGTAACCAGTCCTTCTAAAAAAAATTACAGATAAATTAAATCTTTAGCCAAAAAAATTCCTGCAGCATAATGGTGACAGAAAAGAACGGGGAAAGTAACGAGAATGACAAGTATTTAAAATCCAACAATATCAGTGATTCACTATAAAAGAGATTCACTATAAAAGAGAAAATTACTGATAAGATTTTTCTAGGCTTCACACACACACACACACACACACACACACACACACACACTTTTTACATAAAACACCAGCATATCCAAGTAGAAGAATGTTTTTTTACGAGTTAAAAAGCTTCACAGACACACCCAACGTTTGAACAGGCTCATCCATAAGAGTGTTCTCAATCTTTTAATTTTTGATCGACACTAAGCTATACGTCATGAGAAACACTCTATCTCTAGGGAGATTACAAGTTTAATTATATTTGCCGCTACTTCTTCTACATCTTCACTTCCAACACCTGGTGAAGAAAAGATTAACATGTAAATTTAGCTAATACTTCAATTATCAAAGAGACTTTTTGAAGTTCTCGTTATACTTGATCAACGAATTTAAGAATAAACTTCACCATAAACCTGGTTTCAGAAGACACATTTGATGAGGAAAGGAATTATATAAATTAAGGTACTTTGCTTAAATTCAATTAATTGTTACTTGAATTTTAAAATATTTAACATTTAAATTCAATGTAATAATAAAATACGCAGAAATTGTTACTCAAACCTGTTGTTAATTTGTAGACCAGACGTTCTAAAGAATCTAATTAATGGAGATTTAAAACTTCAAGCCATGTATCCCCAGCTTCTCTTCAGTAATATCATCAAGTCGTTTGATCATGTCCAGTGTGAGAAAATTCTTGGAATCTCCAACTGTTCCACGTCTAAAAAAATTCTTACTTTTCACCCCAGAGGACACTTTTCCACTTTTATTCACTTCCAAATTGCTCAAATTTTCAAAACTACAGAGCTTCAATATGTCACCCACAACATCATTTTCTTCTTCTTTGGAAAAACCATACCCAATAAACTCAGCTAGTTCCTTCAAAACCCTCACCGGCTCACCCTTTAGATCCTCAAAACTCAAAAACATTACCTTCTCTGGTCTCTTCAAACTCTCCTTGTAATAACCCAATATGTGATCCCAAAACGGCCCGAAAGGGTTCTTTCCCTGGCAAAACTTCTCAAACAAATCCTCATCAACCACGTTGCTCGCTGCTTGGCTTTCTGTTTTGAAGAACGGACTTGTAAAGTGCCAGTACGAGACAAGAACGTCCTTAGGATTTCTGCACAAGTACACTATCTTACATCTCGATGACTTTACGGACTCCGGCAATGGTAAGTGTGGCAGATGGGCCGCGAAAAGCCTCGGCGATGAGAAGGAGCTCAGATCTGGGTTGTTCTCAAGATAGAGACGGAGTTCCAAGAAGGGCACAAGATCATGAGGGTTGGTAGTGAGAAGAGGGTGGGTCGGGTTTAGATTCGTGTTCGGATAATGGGTCTTGCGATTAAGGAGTGAGTAAGTGAGGGCCTTGAGCCAGGTCGTGCCAGATTTTGGCATCGTGACGAGGATGATGTCAGAGTCATGAGCCTGAAAGTGTTTATGCAAGTTGAGGACTCCTTGGATGACCCTTTTGTTGTGCCAAAAGCCTTGGAATTGGTAGAGCCGATAGATCTTCCAATACGGTTCAGAAGGTAGGGTTGCAATGAGATTTCGACACTCTTGGGATAGAGCTTCGTCGTCTTCATCCCAGAACTTGGGAATTACGACTGGAAGACCAGAGGCTTTGGATTGTTCTTCTGACATGGTTATGTTATTGTTATAGATCTATGTAAGGAGGGAAGTATGGAGGTAAGAAATTAGATTTCATGGAGATTTCCATGGGTATAGATAATGTTTTAGACGAAAGGATCAAAATTGTTGCTAATCAACATCAGACCGTCGTGTGGGCTCTGACTTTTCAATTTTTCTTTTTTTGGTGAAAACTTTTCAATTTTTCTTCAAATCATGGAGTTACTATATATAGGCCAACTCCTTTTTTTTTTTTTTCAATTCACAATTAAATCTTAAAATATTAAATTAATTATAAGTAAGTCCCTCATAAATTGTTTGAAAAATAAATTAAAAATATTAATTCAAATAATTATAAATTTAAATTTTTTTAATTATAAATAAGTATTTAAATATTAAGTTATTAAAAAAATTTATGTTTATAACTTTTAAATTAATATTTATATTTTATTTTAAAAAAATTGCCAGAAACTATCACTAATTTTTTAATATCTAACTGCCGTTTTTTTTATTTTTAATTAAATGTGATTTTATTTTAAAATATTATAATTTCATTATTGTTCATATGTGTCAGACCATCATGTGGTAGCTCTGATTTCTGGCATATAGTGAAAATTGGCTGTCACGTGATGATCTACTTTAATTTTATTTCTTTTAGAGAAAATTAGAAAGAAGGACAATGATTACTCAAAATTCTTGAGGAAAAAAAAAATAAAAAAAATTACACATATATATATATATATATATATCTATCCTGTACTACATTTTTTTTCACAAATATGAAATTCAAAAATTATATCAAGTCCGGAATCCAAAGTGTAATTTGAGGATGGAGTACACAGACAATATATTGCTCCTATTAATTTAACTTTTTTTACAATTACAACTTCACCTTCACAATGTGCAAATAAAAATTCATAAAAAATAAAATAAAATTCATAATTTATAAATTAAATTTCTTGTTTAATAATATTTGATATAACATGGAGTACTCTCCATAGAGTTAATTATACCTATTGTAATGACCTTACTTTTAAATTAAATAAATTTATCTATCAATTAATATTTTATTTAATTTTTTTAATTTTATAGCAAGTGAATATTGAAAACTATATTAATAATTTTTGAATGTTCATAATTCAAATTTTATTGAACAAAAATTTAGTTTTATTTTATTTTAAATTATAAAAAAAATTTGTATCCTTTTTGTAATTCTTCCAGTTTCCTTGTAATTTTCCCAATTACCTATTTTGTTATCTCCCAGAAACAGGGCAATTGCATTTCTCTTTGTTTTTTACCGACATATCTCTTCTCCTCCACCGTCGAATACTCCAGATTCAGCGGAAGAGAAGCTATGATCAATCTTCATCTCATGCTCGCCTTTCCTTTTGAGTTGGTTGTCGACGTCGCCGTGAGTTCGCTGCCACAAGGAGTCCAATTAAGGCCGATTTGTTCCTCCCTATTCCTGCTTCTGTCAACATCTTCATCCTCCTACAAAGTCGAAGCCGCCAAACTTCCTTCCTCCTCTCTCATTTCATTTGGCCGTGAGTGTTGAAGTACGGTGGAGATTGGTTGCTGTAGGGAGTCTGAGCTGTTGATCGTTTCCTTTCCCTGTACTGTTACTCTTCCTCCGCTTCTGTCATGGAGGCTTCAAGTGCTTCCAACTCTTCTCCCTACTCCTTACTCGTTTCGTGTGGGTGTGTTTAAATAATGGACATTGTGATGATCTGTTGCGTTTCTTCCTTTCCTCGCTGCCGTGGGAAAGTGTGACATGAAAATATAATTTTCTTGAGTTAAGGTTGATTTACTCATTGAAGAATTGAAACTTAGAAAGTTGATTTATTTAAATACTGATGTTAGAAAATTTTTGGGAACGAAAGTAAATAGTAAAAAAGTTTGGTGTTAGTTTAATCATTAATGCTTATAAGGTGTTTGATAAAATATCCTTATGAGAGTCTTGCTTGATTTTATGTATTTTTGAAATTGCAATAATTCTTGTAAGAAATATATTTAGTTTTGGTATTATTGATCCATGAATTTAACTTGTAGATTGTAAATTGATCATGAAATTATTTGTAACCTGTTTGAATTCTTGAGAGTTGTATAGTTATTAATAAATTGTAGGATAAGTGATGGAAGATTGAAAAATTTTAATTATATGGTTGGAGATAATGCACATAAAGTATTTAATGTAAAGCTTAAGGGAAAATTTTATTTATGGGGGAAATTAGTGATATAGATGTCTATACTTGGCAAATTCTAGAGCATAAATTTTAGTCTTGGAATTTTAAATGATGGTTGGTAGTTGATTGAGGATGAGCTACAAAGAGGTATGAGGATGGATTGAAATTTGTCAAATGGATTAATTGACTAAAGTGTACTTGAAATATAATTGATTATAGTATTATCTTTAATATTATTTAGATTGAATTTAAATGCCCATTAAATGCTTGAAAAATTACTTGAAAAATGATTTTAGAATTATGATTTATTTGTCAAGAAATTAAGAGCGCCATTAGAAGGGGGAAAAAGTTAAGAGAAGGAAGATTTAGAATCCTTAAAAATTTTCAGGTGAGTGGATAGTATTCTACATAAATTTCTAATAATGTTTTTACAAAAAAAAATTTATTTGAATTTTAATATTATTCCCTTATAAATTGCATTGATATCCTTTTCAATTCAATTTTTATAATAATTGTTTTATTAATAATCATGTCTTGATTTTACTAATAATTTATGTTATTGCAGCTTAATTATTTAATTTCATGTTTATTTTGAAAAATGAATTTGAGCAGTGGCAATTAATTGTAAAATAGCATGGTTGAAGTTGAAAACTTTGAAATTGCTTTCTTGCTCTATGCACACTTAATTTTTATTAAGGGGACTGAGTTCAAAACGCTGGTTGCTAATAGCAGTTTCATGAGCCTTTGGCACGTCATAATATACTTAGCTAGCAGGGTGCTTGTAGGAGGTGCTAACCCTGCACATAGGCCAACGTACATGAAACAGAGGGATGGATATTCGTGGGTCACGCTTGTTTCATGGGCATTGTCCTTGCGCTTGTTTAGTGGCTTTTAGCCATCCTTGATTATTTCGTGGCTTTAAATCATGCTTGTTAGTTACTTACCCTCGTGGATTGTGTGTTTGTGCTTCTTATTCATTTTGATAAAACCCTCCTAAATTTAAATTAAATTTTATTATTTTTAGATTGGTTCTTCAAAAACATTTTATCGAATTGCACTATTATTGAAATGTTTTTATTTTTTATGAGCAGTAAAAATTTTAATACATTTATGTGATTCTATTAGCATTGTTAAATTTTATGGTTATGTTATTGAGAAAATTCCTTCTTTATTGTTAATTAAATATATGTTTAATTATTTTGTTGAATTTTTTTCAAATGAAGTTTATTATCACTATCTTCATAATTTTTTTTATTTATAATTTTAAATGGAACGCTACTCACTAAAAATTCTTTAGACTCAGATATTGTAGCCGACCGTACACCTCCTTTAGATCATTGAGGGGCCCTAATGTTTTTGGAAAGAGGAAGTGCATTGTGAATATCCCTTTTTGGTGAAATTATGTATTGTATTATATCATTGTACTGTAGTTCTCCATGCATACTGTAGTTAGATCCTAGTGTTATTTGCTAGTATGAAATCTACTGATGTGGAGCTAGTCTCCTTTGCTAGATTGGCTGACAGGTTTGCTATTGTAGAAATTTTGAAAGCTCCAAACTCTACTACAAAAAAAGGAAATATTGGACAATTCTTTTTGCCTATGTTGGACGATTATGAACCATCCAATATGGCACCGTCATATATTGATAAAATAAATATTCGACAGTTTTTAATATTAGAATATTGGACAGTTCAAAGACTTGTCTAATATAGTGTCAAAATAAGTGGTATAGGTATAGAATATATTGGATGGTTATTTAGCAGAACTATCCAATATAAGGACATATTGGACAGTTATAATAATACCCATCCAATATACTGTCAAATATTGGACGGTTATGGTCACAACCGTTCAATATATTCATTATATTGGATGATCATCCTAAATAACCGTCTAATATATTGATTTTTTTAAATACGCTAGCTGCATTTCTTGCAATCCCCTTATAACAGTATAATGCAAATACAGACCAGTCCAATTCAATCCATAATTATACTAAATTAAATTGAATTATAGTAAACTAACAATTTTATTAAACTAAAAGGATTTGTTTCCCATACAATTGCTTAACATAGTACTAAGTAAAATAAAATTATTTGCTGTGAAGAGATGCTTTGTTTTTTTGAGTAGTGGCACCAAAAATAAACCTATGTCTGGAGCTGGAAGAAGAAATAAAGGCACATATTGGACGGTTGAATTTTTAATTGTTCAATATAATACAATCTTATTGGATGGTTATTTAAAATAACCATCCAATATTGTTTTTTAAATTTTTTTAAAAAAGTTGTCAAATTTGAACATATATTGGACAATTCTTTTAATAACTGTCCAAGATATTAAATATATTGGATGGTGTTTTAGGAACCATCCAATATAATTACTTGTTGAATGGTTATAGATATAACCGTCCAATAAGACCTATCATTTATCTTCATTTTTGTAGTAGTGAAATTATAGGGGAGTCTCTGCTGAAATGTTTACAAAAATATTTAAGACTTTACAAATTTTATTATATATATAACTTCTATATCAATATTTTAATTTAACCTTTAGCTAATCAAGGATTATAGAATATGAGTTTATCTCATATTTTATGTCGATCATATCTTTAGTATTAGAGTGTGACACCTACTTATTATAAGGTTGTAATTATAGAGTGAAAATGAATTTTTGATACCAATTAGACCAATTTTATATAGCTTTAAGTAGACATAATTAACTTCATGGAGACCTCATGTTATATCAAGCATTAAACAAGAAATTTAACTTGTAAATTATGAATTTTTACTTGTAATTATGAAGTTGTTGTTAAAAGTGAAAGCTAAATTTTAAACAACACATAGGCTAAATATTTGCTTAAAAAAAGACATAGGATAAATATGTAAATGTCAAATGAACTCTATTATAAGTGTTGTTAGGCATGCTTATGAGGATTATATTTAGTTAATGAGCTCAACTTATCATCACTACAAAAAAATGTCTTTAGCGATAACTAAAAAAGTCATTGCCAAAACTAGACTTTTAGTAGCGGCAAATCAAAGTCACTGTCAAAAGTTTACTTTTGGTGGTGATAAATTGTTGCCACCAAAAGTCATGGCCAAAAATATACTTTTGGTAATAACAATTAAAATTCGTTGCCAAAAGTGGACTTTTGGCTGTGACATTTGTAGCCACCAAAAATATTTTTATAAAAAATAATTTATATAATTTACTTTTGGCGTCAACATTTGTTATCACTAAAAGTATTTTTATAAAAAATAATTTAAAAATTAAAATAATTTATAAAATCTACTTTTAGCGGTGACAAAGTATTTTTATAAAAAATAATTTAAAAATTAAAAATAATTTGAAATTAAATAAAATCATTCAAAATATATTTATGAAATTAAATTTCTTATTTTATGTATAGCATTAGAAATAAATGATATAGAGGATCGTGAAACAAAAAGAAAATAGTCAAGATGTGTTAAGTTTAATTATTAAATTATTTTTAATTTGTATTATTCATAATTTTTTTAGACATATATATCTCATATTTTTTTAAAAATCATGTTATTAAGCTAGTATTTTAATATGATAAATTAAAATTTTGATGGGTTATTACTTTTAATTATAATTAGGTTAAGTTATACATAAATTATTACTTACATACAAATAATGGCATTGGGATGTTAAAGTTGTACAAAAGTCGCGATGTGCAAATGATATTGTAAACTACTTGCCATATTATGCACTTGGTATTTAACTTGATATACATATGGTGTCTACTTCTTCTATTGATCTCTAATAGCTTTTAGACAAGGATTTTATGTAATTCCTCCTAGTATATTTAGGTTTTCACTGTTATAAAAAAGAAATTACTAATAACATTTGTATAACTAATTACTAAGAAGAATAATATGAATAACTATTTAAATTTACCTTGCTATGAGATTGATGATGATTAGATGTTAAGATTGATCACATATGAGATTCTTGTAATTATCATATATTGCAAAAGTTATTAGTATTCATTTCAAAATTATTCAAAATGACTACTAACAAAATTTACTTGGTTAAAATTATTTTTTTATTAAAATAATTTTTTAAGATATTGAAAAATTATAGATAAAATATATTTTAATAAAAGAGGGGGAAACATTTAGCTATTTTGAGAGAAGATAAAAATTTAATCATTTAGTTTATCAATTTTTGAGAAAAATATGGAGAAGAAAAAGTAAAAGATATTTAACATAAAATAATATAATACATATTGATAAATAAGTTATATACTTAATAATTTTCATTTAAAAAATAAAATTAAAAATTAAAAATTTGTTACAATGTATATAAGAATATTATTTAATATTTAAAAATTATTTATTTTAAGTTCATTTTCCTAACAAAAATAATATTTACTGGTAAAAAATAATATTTTATTAAAATTATAATTTAAATATTCATATAAATCATTTTGTCATATTAATAATTGAAAATAACATATAATATATGTATATCTTTTTAATGATATATTATTTAATTGATATATGCATATGTAGTTACATAACATATATTTAATTTCGCATATGATAACTATAGATGTATTTTAGTTTAACTAGTAAAGAACGGAGGTTTAAAACTTGGAGGTGGGAGAGATCAAGGGTGCAAACTTTGACTTTGTCATGTTTTGCAATAAATATGTGACGTGGTGCATGAGGTGGCTTGAGGAGGCACACATGTGGCAGGTGACGTACATGTGTGGCGGTGATGTGGCGCATGAGCTGGCTTGAGGAGGCACACACGTGGCAGGTGACGTGGCACGAGATGGTAGCGTATCACATGAGGTGGCTTGAGGAGGTGCACACGTGGCGTGTGACATGGCGTGAGGTGGCAGGTGATGTGGTATCATCTATTAAACATGTGGCCTGTGACGTGACATCATTTGTCACATATATGGTAGGTAACGTGGCATCACATAATGCACATGCGGCAGAGTGTTGTGACATAAAATAAATTATTATTTCTTAAAATAAAAGTTTTGGTAGCGATATTTGTTGCCACCAAAAATACTTTTAGCAACAAAAACCTAATATCACGTTTAAAAGTATACTTTTGGCAGCGACAATATGTGTTGCTGTCAAAATCTATTAGCAACAATTGTTATAGCGACAACCTTTTAGTAGTGAAAAGTCGCCATTAAAAACTCTTAGCGGCAACTTTTGGACTTTTGACGGTGACAACAAAAGTCTATTTTTTTTGTAGTGCGCGTGCATGTTTTTAAAGTTTTGGAATTGTGATATAAGTCATATGTGTGGTTAAGGAACAACCAAATTATACGTAGTCTACAATGTTAAGAGATTATGGTTGGGACTTGGGATGATGTTCAAGAAAATGATTACCTCTTTCTGTAACAACCAAATTATCGAAATTTTTTATATGGATTATTTTTTTACTTTAATATAATTTGATCTTGTTGACACAAAGATTATGTGACAATTAAGTATCATTATTGTTTTAATCAATGTTATGGAAAACGAACTGGCTATTGAATCGGTCAAGGTACTGGTTTATGGTTCAATGAATAAATAAATTGATATATTTTGAATATTATATGTTTAAAGTAAAAAAAAAATCATATATAGTAAGAAAAATGAGTATTTAAATTTCAAAAAAAAATACAATAAAAAGATAATATCTATCAATATTACATCATTTTCATCCAATATATATATATATATATAATTATTTCATAATTTATAATTTATAACTTTAAAATACACACACACACAATTCATACATATTGCTTGCATTTTTTTCATTTCATAATACTTATTAGGCATAAATATGTATAAATTATAATTTAAAATATGAATTAAAAATAAAAAATAGAAAAGTAACTTGTCCGGTTTGATGCAAATGTTGCTTGACTTTATTTATTTATTTATTATTTTGGAATAAATCATTGATAGGCTCTCGCAAGTGCATGATATCAATATATTAATAAATTCGGAGTATTCTGGGTCAAACCCAAAGGAGACAGTGAGCTTTATTATTTAAGGAAACAATAAGGATTTTTGAAAAATATTTAATAATTAAATAAAGTAAATAAATAAGCAAATTGATAAAGCAATGAAAAAAACAAAATCAACCAATCAAACAAGAACCAAGGATCAAGATTCATATACCAAGATGGATTATCCTAATTCAGTTAATTATCTTCCATTTTTTTTTAGTGACAACTATTCTAAAGTGTACTAATTATCTTTTAGTAGGTTGTAATTAATTAGAGTTAAATCTAGCTCTCACTAAATTAGACTCTCTAACTAAACCATGAAGCTATGATCTAAGCCACCTCATACTCCTAAATTAGTTTTAATTTACTTATCTACATTTATCTCTCTAGATCTAGGTAAGTTTTTCACCTTTTAATTCATCAAACTACCCACAAGTAGATTATATACTAGCCACATATATAAAAAGTAATGAAAATGAGAGAGATAAATATAATAGAAAACATAAATTTCATATACAAAAAAATTCAATGTTCAATGGAGAAATAATTCAAATCAAATAAATAATAAAAATCCATTCTAGTCAGGCTACTCCCTACCCAGACTAAGAGTTTAGCAAGATTCATAGAGTCAAAATTCAATCCCAGATAAAAGACATAAAAAGAATCTAAAGAAAAAGAAGAAGAGAGAAAGCTCCCAACTCAAAAGACTTCCATAGGCTTAGAATCCATCCAAATTATGCCTTATCTCATTAGACATGAAATTGGATGTGTTGAGAGGCTTTTGGGAGGGTTATTCATAATAAATTTGACCCCCATAGGCTTAGAATCCATCTAAATTATGCCATATCTCATTAGGTAAGATGATACATAATTTAAAATGATTTAAATATCATTTTTTCCTTTCATCTGCCCATGGACATGAATGTTCGCCCTTGGTTGTGCACGTCTACCCCTAGTCAAAATTTTTGGAATTGAATTTCGCATTCATTACTGCAAGAAGGACTTTTAACAACTGTTATTTTAAACTTTTAATGTCGGTTATTAAGGAGAAGTAAAAAAAGTGAAAACTAGACTTTTAACATCGATTATTTAACCGATGTCAAAAATCACTTTCCATGTTGGTTATATAACTAACCGATGTGGAAAGTATGCAAAAAAATTAATATTTTTTTTAAATTAACTTTTAACAACCATTATTTGAAACAGTTATTCTAGATAACTGTTGTTAAAAGTTATTTAACAATAATGATTTCCATTAACCATTGTTAAAAGTTTATTTTTTAAAAAAAAATTGTTTTTAACATCTAGAACTTAAAACCTATATATTTTCCTTTAAAATAGGATATCCTAAATTTCAGCAATCACAAAATTCTATCTATCAACAATTGAAAAAAATATATTGAAAACATAATAATTCTAAAACCTTAACTATCCAAATTACACAACAAATTTATCACAATAAATTAATTCTTCTTATAAAGTATAAATTTCATTTTATCAAAAAACTCAACAACAAATCAAAGAATTTCAATTTCTCCCCTTAACATAAACAACATATCAAAAAAAAAAATAAAAATTTACAAAGAACAAAAAATAAAAATATGAAGACAATAATTCAAATCCAACTACAATAATTTTCATAAATCAATAAAAAATAGAAAAATGATAATGAGACTTATTTGAAATCTACTGAAGAAGAAAATACAACTCAAAAAACCCACTTATAGTAACACCTAATAAGGGAGAAGGAAGAAGGAGTAATCATCCACTGATAAAAAAATGCATCTGAAGAAGATCCACCTACAATGGGAGAAGAGGGAAGAAGGAAGAAAACAAATGGCAATCCAAATCAAAGAACTCACTTGAACCCATGCACAAGAGATGGCAACAAAGGATTTGCTTCAAAGATGAAGATTGACAGCAACAGAGCTTGACTACGAACAACAAAATGAGAGATGGCCAACAAATGTTGACGTATGGTGAACGGAGCTCCTCGATGACAAAAGTGGACAAAGTTGAAGCTTCAAAGGCTGGGCTAGTTTAGCAAGAGAACTTGAGAGGAGAGAGAAAGAAGAGAAAAAAAAGAAATGGCTGTTCGAACGGGGGGCAAAGTGAAATTAAATTTAAAGAGAAACAACATTTGTTTTTTTTTTTGAAAAACCGATGTTCTTTCTTTTCAACGTCGATATTATGAAAACTAATGTTGAAAATTTCAAATTTCCTCTTTTTTTTATTTTTTTAATATTTTTAATGTCGGTTATTCAAAGAGCCGACGTGGAATATTCTCTAACATCAGTTATTCATATAACCAATGTTAAAACACTTAGCCTTATCTATAAAATTGCCATTGCCTTTTCTTAACAATGGATTTTGCTCAACTAACATTAAAAAGCAACATAAAAAGTTGCTTTTTAGTAGTGATTTTAGGGTATTTTTCATGCTATTTTTGTCTCCTTTTCTTGAAGAAGAAGAAGAAGAAATGTTAGAATTACTTGATTACAAAATTTAATATATAATTTTTTCACTAAAAAAAATGAAAAAATAATATAAAGATAAATAAATAATAATGCGTTAGCTATTAGCTTCTTAAAAATTTGCTAAAATCTCTTCACACGGCCCCCTATGTGAGGGAAGGAAGTGGAGAGAGCCAATGAAAATGATCAATGTGAACATGAATATTGCATAATTCAACATGATTGTCTTAGCAAAAACACACTTATTTAGAATAATTTATGCTTTGAAACGAATAGAGTAGCGTTACACGAAATTTTCTATTATATCATATTCGTTGCAAATATTTACCGTTTTATAAAAAGTATCACAACTATTTTTTTTCGTTCAGATTTTTTTTATAATGAAAGTTCAGGTTTTCTTTATGGCAAGTGGGGTGAATTGTGAATTTGTACTGGTATACTACTGTGCTTTGGTTCATTAATTGTTTGTCTTTTTTGAAGATGGGGGATGCAAGTGATATGAATTGTTGTGTCGGCCAACATGTGCTCCGTCTGACGCCAAAGACTAGTGGACAAGTGGTCACTGGGTTTTGTTTTTGTAATGCTTTTTTTATTATTATATTGCATGTATTTTCTGGAAAACTTAAGATATTATCATTTCGGGCCCTAAACTAATCTAAATCCACTGAGATCATTTGACATATATATTTAATATGAATGTGTATCGAAATCAAAGTAAAACCCCATGACAACTAATTTCTACATAACACATCAATTTTGATAGTTTTTCGTAGTTTTTGTATTTTTTAATATTAGCATGAGTTAGCATTATACAACGGAGGGAAGTAAAATTATGCGTAACTTAATATAGTTTAGATATCAATGTTATTATCTATTGTTGTCACAAATTGCCACTTTGAACTGGTACGCATAGGATTTGATTAGTAATACAAGTTCATTCATTGTGTATCGTACCAACGGTTCAATTTAATCAAAACGATTGTTAGATATTTTATCATATGATACTTAGAAATATTGAATCTCAATTTTATACATGACAGTATGTAATAGTGTTATGATCGTGAGAGTTATTTTAAATTTTTGAAATAAAATATATTTTGATAATTTTTAAAGTATCGATGAATTGAATAACGATACTTGAGATATTCATTGAATGAGTAAATTTAAGCTATCTACAAGATTCAAATCCAACGTGGCATGTCTTGCAACCATTTATGCAACTTTGTTCTTATATGATCATATTTAATTTAAATTCTAAATTTAATTTATATCTTCTTTCAATATTTTGGGAGGGGGGGTTGAGGAAGTTATATCTTTCGGAATATCTAATATCGGCCACGTGGTTGTGAATATTAATATAGACACGATATATGGATGTAGAGGGTGGGCTAAGGCAAAGCTCCACCTGTCCATTACCTTTGTTGTTTGGCATTGCAGAACATATCCATGCTTTTGATTTTTCCACACACATATATATAAACCTTCATGACTTAATCATTGATTTCAAGTGTTCTCACTATAACCATGGCCGCAGAAAACTCTCAGAACTCCAATGTTCCCAAGTATCTCCGGAAAGTCGAATTAACCCAAGAAAACAGCAACTCATTGCCACCTTACCTTGCGATACATTTTGGCAACCACTTACCATCCATCAATATAATGGTTTGGCACACCACCAAACAATTGCAAGGTATCCTTAATAGCCAGAAACACTTCATAGCTCGTGACTCTGACATAATTATTGTTACCCTTCCAAAATCTGGCACCACTTGGCTCAAAGCCTTAGCCTATGCGATTCTGAATCGCAAGATCCATTACCCAAATCCAAATCTTCATAAGAACCAATGTCACCCTCACCCTCTCGTCACTGCAAACCCTCATGATGTGGCCCTTTTTAGATATCAATCTCTACATCCATAAAAACATCCCCGATCTGTGCTCGTTCCCATCACCAAGGCTCTTTGCAAGCCACATGCCATACATTTCATTGCCAGAGTCTGTGAAGCAGTCAACTTGTAAGATCGTGTACTTGTGTAGAAATCCAAAGGATATGTTCACATCACTGTGGCACTTCATCAGAAAGTTACTACCACAAGCCCAAGAGCCCAGGTCAGTTGAGGAATCATTTGAGAGATTTTGCGAAGGAAGGAGTGCTTGTGGCCCGTTTTGGGATCACATCTTGGGATACCACAAGCAGAGTTTGGAGAGGCCAAAAATAAGGTAATGTTTTTGACGTATGAGGAGTTGAAGAGCGAGCCAGTAAGAGTTTTGAAGGACTTAGCTGAATTTATAGGG
>NW_026556138.1:0-41391 GCF_029017545.1 Prosopis cineraria | reverse complement strand
ATAAACAAGTTGGCAGTTTGATAGGAAATCACCGAGTGAAAATATTCCCTGTATCCCTACAATAAAATGTTTTTGAACTGAATAACATAATAAAAAATTATTATTAATTTATTTTTTTTAAAATATATTATTATTTTTTTTAAAAGTGTCTCTATTAATAATGATTTCATATATATTTTAAAGTATTTAAAAATAATAAAATAAATATAAAAAAATAAAGTTAATTTAAAAATAAGTAATCACTTTATTAAATATGAAATTCAATTAAAAATAACTTACATCAGAGAGAATAAATTGTAGTAATTTTTAATTTTATTTTTAATAATACCAATTAATATAACGGGGGCATTGGTAAAGTACACGACAAAGAATTGGCGTGCGCTGACTGATAACCTAAGAATGAATGCCCTGTGCCAACGAAAGAGTTTGAAAGAAAATGAGAAGAGAAAGGGTTTAATATCTTTGTACATTTATATTTATATGAAGAAGATTGCTTATTTTACAATATTTTTGAAGGTTACATTTCAATTCTCCGCCCATGGTCAACAAGTAGTTGATGTACCACCTCATTCACTAAATGTTCAAAAATTTCTGACTCTAAATCTTCGCCTATGCTTTCAGAATCCCCTTGCTTCTTCCACACTTGCTTTGATCCTATTACTTCGTCTCCAGCTTTTCTGCACGCTTCTTCCCATATGTCTGTATACTTCTGTCTCTGCTTCTCTTTCCTCCTCGACGTTTCGCTTTTGTCTTCGTCGTTTTCCTTTACATTCCTCTGTTCAATCATCAAGTTCGCATCAAAACGCACAAGCAAGTGTTGGCCGTTTCCCAGCTCAGGCGACAACTTTCTTCTTGGACTCATCCCCATCCCTGATGAATCTAAGTCTGGGAGGGGAAAAAAAAAGGAATCATTTTGTCAATTCCAGGTTGCAAATTTGAAACCTGGGAAACTAAAAATTAAGAAACGAACCTGATCCGGGAGCTTGGCGATCAAAATCAAGGACAGAAACTGGACTTGTTTCCTCTGAATTGCACTCTTGTTCCGTCTTCTTCGCAGTACAATTACAGCATGATTTCTTCCTCCTCCTCCTCCTCATCCGTCTCCTTCTCTCTAGCTTCCTATCATTCAGAACGTCCTCGAACATCTCTGCTTGTGAATTGAAATAATTCTTTGCAGAAGCAACCTTGAAGCTGGTCTGAGGCATCATGTTGGTAAGTTCTCGGAGCTTACCATCATTTTTCCTCAGAGATATTTCATCACACACCTTCCTGCGCTGTTTCTCCTTGCCACTCGTTGTATTCTCAGAGCCAGAGAGAAACCTTTTCCCTCCTATGTTCCTTCGATCTCGGTCTCTGCTTCAATCCCGCAGAACCCAATTTGGATTCAAATTCTTGGCCTTCGAAGCTGAGGACCAAGAAGTTGTCGTCGTTTTCCAGGAACGTAAATCCAGGGACCTCACGAAACGACAAAGTAGATTTGACCCTCCGATGAATCCCCTGCAAGCGATCGCATTCCCCGAAGCATTGAACAGAGTTCATGGATCGGCTTCGAGAAAGCGAAGCAGCAGATGATTCAGTGGGAATTTCCACCATGGACTCCAAACCCATCAACCTGGCGACAATTCCAGGAGCAGAAAGAGTAGTGGCATTGGTAGAAGTAGGAGTGACAGAACCAGGCTGAGTCTTGTGGTCAGCCTTGAATTCATGGTCTTGGTGAGTTTGAAGTACAGAATCAGCGTCTCTGATTTGATCAGAGGGGTGGGTGGGAAGACCGCGAGAACAGAGGATTCTGCGGACGATGCCGGTGAGACAACCTGCGGTGGCCTTCTTGGAGGTACACATGGTCGGGTGGAAGGTGAAAGAGGAGGAGGAAGAAGAAGTAGAGAATGAGGAAGGGGAAGGAGAGAGTGAGAGGGAAAGAGATTCATGTTGACATGGAAGAGGAAGAAAGGTGGGGAAGGGAAAAAAGGAAAAGGGCGATTGGATTCTGAAAGTCACATTGAGATTGGGAGAAAGAGAAAGCTAGAAAAGCGAGATTTGAATTTGCTATATCAGAGACAGGGAGGGGGGGGAGAGAGAGTGAGATGGCGGGATGGGATGTGGATTTGAAAGAGAGGAAAGAGAAGAGAGGAGGAACAGAATGGAAGTGTGAACAGGGGCGTAATGCTGACGCATTGGGGATGTTGAATGAGGAAGGACATACTACAGAGGGATGTCTCCACGCGCGCTGACCAGTCGTTTTACTTTATCTGAGACTGTAATTGTTGCCTTCCCAGTTTTGTTCAAACAATCAAACAGCAACAGTACCACGCTCTTGGGGCGCGTGAACCCTTCAACCTGAAACGAAAGATGAGGTGCCGCACGGCACAACACAAACAACGATGGACGATATTAATGCCGCATATTGGAACTTTTTTTTCCGCCGGGTTTTGGAAAGCTAAATGTTTTATTACAATGTTTTTATTATTTAAGATGAGAATTGAAATTAATTGAGATTAATTCATAAGTGCTCCCTCCCGTGTTTATTGCAAGAGACTTCCCATAACAAATGGATGGTTTAATTATACTCGAAAAACACTATTTTAATCCTTATATTTTATTCAAATTTTATTACAAGATTTTACATTTTTTTAATATTTCAAGTCTTTATATTTTACTCTGTCAACTCCCTATAATTTTATAAAAGCATTGGACGTGGCGTAAACAATGTTAAAATTGTTGATATATCCACTGACATCGTTAAATTTGTGTTTATGTGTTAAATGAATATTGTATTTTACTTTTTAATAAGAAAAATAAATTTTAAAAAAAAAGCTATATCAAATAGAAAAAAGGCTGACATGGAGTTAAAAAGACAGCTAACTTAAAATATCTCAAAGAATATGTAAAAATATAATTTACATTTTTTATAAATCCAGCATTATTCGGTACCAAACGTTGAAGCTTGAAGGGTAAAAAGAAAAGACCAATGGAAAAGGCCAATGGAAGAACCTAAAGCTCTCAACCTGGTGTCCTTCAACCAAGATCCGATGGTTTGGACGGGCCAGAGTAAAGTTGAACTAATAAAGAATTTAATATTTACTTTCAAATTAGTTATTTTTATGTTATAAAAATGTAAAATATTTTTAAGATATTTAAAAAATAAAAAAAGACTCAATTTTTTAAAAAATTGTGGGCCTTGAAGTTTTAAAATTAAGATTTAAATACGTTTTAAATATTTTTGCTGATATTTTATATTTTTTAAGTTGAGAGTTTTTTTAACCTCCTTGTTAGTCTTTTTTATATGATGGAACTTTTTTTAATTTATTTTTGTTTATTGAAAAATCCAACTCATCACCCATTTAACATGTTAACCAAACTTATAATTGCTAGTGGATATGTAAGCAATTTTAACATTATTTATGTCACATCAACATCACTTTGAAATTATAGAGACAACTGTTGTAAATAAAAAAAATATAAAAATTTAAAATACTAAAAAAATGCAATGACTTGTAACAAAATTCGAGTAAAGTATAGATATCAAGAGCTATGTTTTTCCATTACATTCCTTGTTTTTACATAAGCTTGGATAAAAATATAGGATATTTAATACTTCCTCCTCTCTGTATTATATTATAATTATAGCGCATTTAAAGGATGCTTGGATTTTTAACATAAGACACTTTATAAAATATTGGTTAGATTTTTTTAATATCATCCTTATTAAGTTAATTAATTATGAGAAAGAATGTAATGCAAGTTTAAACATTTTATTTAAATAATAGTAAAATTTATCCATTAGTTATATTTGATGTTGATTTGGTTGCTTAATCTTGCATTTAATTATCTATTTGATGTTTGGTCATCATTAAATATGAATTTGGGTGTTAGGACTTTTCCTTGACAAAGGAAAATCTCATTTGAATCATTAGATTGAGTAATATGAGATTATATTATTAAATTTACAATTATGATAGAAATATACCTAAGTGTCTCATAAAATCAAATTAAAGTAAGTTGAAATTGAAGTTGCCTATTTAGATAATTGTGTCAGAAATAACATAATTAATTTGAGAGGGGGCTATTTGAGGTTCGAAAGTCCCTTTTAACCACCAATACTCTAAATTAACAACATTGGCATTAAAATTAATTAATTGGATAAAAACAAGATACACGAAGCTAGCAAGGGATTAGCGATTATAAGTTTGCCTTAGACATTTATAGTTGTTGGATTGAGAATCTCATTGTATTTAATTCATTTTATTTTTCTAATTTTGGTTAATCAATCAATTCTAATTATTTTTTTTAACATGAACAAAAATAAAAATTTTATTACCTAATTATTATTGTACTTGGTTCCTTGTAAGATCGGCCTTGACATACTAATATATTATATATTGAATCATACGCTTGTGGTAAAATATTTTGTGTGCATCGATATGCTTGAGTCTTGAGTTGAGTTTAAAGCTTAATTTGGTTCAAGGAGAGAAGAAGGGATGGGGGGAGGAAAGGTGAAGGGAGAGGAAGGGAGGGGGGATCTCCTCAAATTAAGGGGGGAGGTTTGGGGGGGGGAGAGATTTTCGCTCCCCCCTCCCCCCTCCCTCCAACCAAAAAGGACATAAGAGTCTTGATTACTTTTTGCTTGTGCGTTGTACATGTTAACGTGTGCCTTTATTGAGTTGTTTGTAGACTAGTCAACTAAATTATTGGTGGTGTGGTGTGGATCACAGACAGTGGATTCATTGTGGAAGTGTGGACTCTTGTCTTAGATTTTTAGTATTCTCGAGTCTTGATTGGACTATGTTGTGTGGATTTGATTGTAGAGTGGGGTAGTGGAATGGATTGGTCTCGCGTGTGCGGTCACTAGTCCATGTCACATATTTAAAAAACAAATAAATGCGGGTTAGCAGGCTAACATATTTAACCCACACAATTTGATGATTTGGGCTAACCCAACCCTTTTTTTTTCACAAAAGGCTCATTTTATCAACTCAAATTGCAAAAAATGGTGGGCTAACGAGTTGGTTCATTGGGTTCAGCTTGTTTGCCTGACTCTAGTCATAGGTCTGACAGGCATTGCTTCTTTCAATTTCCAAATTTCTTCACAAGCTGCTTTATAAAGATAAAAAGTGGGTTCAATTATAAAAAACTTGCAAAAATATAAAGCAAAGCTATATTTTCACTCGTTGGTTTTAACGGTATTTTTGAAATTCGAGGAAGTAGATGACCTTATAAAAATAATAAAGCATCGGTCTCTTATTTTCACTGGTTTTTTTATGATAATATTTATATTATTTTAATTAATAAAATAGAGAAAACACAACTATTTAATCCCTTTATCTTTAAATATGCTCTAAGGGATGATGTTGTGGCATTAATTAAGTTAAATTATGAAATGTGTAGATAACGATGTTAAATTTTGTGTTAAGTGTTAAAATAAAATAAAAAAAGATGCAGAAATTACAAAATACAAAGTAACTATATTCGGCTAAACGAGGATAAAATAAATTTCAGCATCAAGAATAATAAAAATTAACAATCAATGAATTCAAAATTAAGGCAAAATAAAACAAAGTATTTTTGCGTGGCAAATGAAACCAAAGCAAAGGTAAAGAGATGGATTTAAAGTCTGTAAAAACAAATGAAATAAAACCTAATATCCATTTGACGTGCAATGAAACAATGTAAGTTATACATGAGAAAATTGAACAATGATAGTATTATATAATCTTTATGGGCATTTTTTGCCCCTTAAAGAGAGACTAACATCAGGGGAAGGAAAAATTACTGGCACCTACGGCAACAGAAAAAGATTATATAGAGACAAATAACAAAACACAATAAAGATGGAAGTGGATAGAGTCGGCTATTAAGGCATAGCATAATGATGTGATTCAGTTTGTGCCGAGCGATCCTGCTTTTGGAGCAGTGGGTAATGTTGGGATTGTGGGGAAGCATGATTTGGTGACTTGCAGAGGACCAACAATGCTCTCTACCACACTTCGGTGGCAATACTTCTAAGAACTTGCAAGTAGTGGGATTGGTTTAGTCACGGTGACTCTGCACTTGCACTCAAACTGTGGTGAATCACTTCCCCTTTCATATCTGAACCAAACCTTTTCTGGGTTGCCAAGATATATCAATTTCATACATCATAGCAGTTACTGGGGTAGTTTTCATGCCTTGTTTTCGTTTGACCCCTTATTTTTCTGGATCAACTTCTAAATTTTGATAAAGCCCCATAGTCCATCTGTGTTGGAGGATGACTAGA
Source organism: Prosopis cineraria (assembly GCF_029017545.1). Classification (NCBI taxonomy): domain Eukaryota; kingdom Viridiplantae; phylum Streptophyta; class Magnoliopsida; order Fabales; family Fabaceae; genus Prosopis; species Prosopis cineraria. Next base: position 35,138 of record NW_026556138.1, on the reverse strand, counting down.
AAGAATGATGATTGGGGAAGAAGAGGGGAGTCGAGGGACATCTTGGCACACTTCTGTTTTCAGTCGAGGGGTAACTGGGTAATTTTAATAAAAAATATAGTTGCAAATGAAGTCGTTGGGCTTTCAAAGAAATATCAGAATCATCTGGGCCTTGTCTGCCAATATCTTCATTCTGGGAGAAAAATTGCTTGTTTGCAAAGCTGGGTTTATGGGCTTTTCTACTGTTCTAATGCGAGTCTGCACTGGGTGATTGACAAAGTATTGGGCTGTCTTATTAGAAAAAGTTATTGGGCTTAAGACTTGGTCCATTGGACATCATTCTACTTCACCAAATATAAAATTTTACTTCTATTTTTTTTAAGAAAAAACTACAATTATTTTTTAAATCCTTACAGGCAAAATTCTCGCATCCCGGGACTAGAGGACAAAATAAATCCTCATCTTGTCCTTTAACATGTAAATTCATATAATTATTATTTTAATGTACACCCTCCTTGTATGAAGTATCATAATACTTGTGAACATGATTTATGTCCGTTATGTTTTCCTCCGTCTTAAATCTGAACTATTTAAATTAAAATTTAACAATAAAAATTAATCTGTACTTTTAAAAATTATCAAATCTAAAATATCTAATTAAATTTAATGATTTATATTTGCAGTATTTCCTCCACGGCAGTGAATAGAAACCAACTCCAATGCCTACTTGTGTATGTAAAAAGAAAAAAGAAGTCTGGAAGAATTACACACGAGTCACACAAAACATTTAAATACTATAAAATTTATTGACAATTAAAATTTATGGTGTTTAAGTGCGTTTTAAGAGACTTCAAAGTAATTTTTTCTGGAAGTTACCTACAAGTTATAAGAGCTGGTTTCAAGACAAAGTAGGTTGAAAAGATTTTATACATCACAGCTTCATAGGAATTAAAGGAAGATGACACAAATAAGTGTATTATAGATTGGAGAGGGTGGTGGCATAGGAGAGAAAATTGCAGGGTCAAAATAGACAAAAACTGGGGAAATATTTGAACGATGGAATTGAAAGGGACCGTTAGAGATATAAATGGCATGCATATATATATATATATATATATATAAATGGCATGCACATATATATATATATATATATATATATATATATTATGGAAGCATGAGAAAAAGAGCTCTCTCGGTCCTCAACTTCTGGAGCTCTTGGGCTCTTCACTTTCCATGATTCTTTTTCCTCTCTACCGAACACGGTGGTTACTGGCCCTGTCAGCAATAAGTAACATGCGGGACTGGCAATAATGGTATAATCACTGCGTTACCGACTTAAAAGTGACATATCACATTAATGTATACGCGACCGCAAAGTCACTGCTCTCTTCTTTAACTTAAATAAGGCAGTTTAGTTCTTGGCCCAAAAAAAAAAAAAAAAAAATTGGCAGTTTAGGTTAATCTCGCAAGTCATTGCAATTTAAAAAACAAAATTGCCCTGCTTGTTAAAATTCAACACAACTTTTAATTCAAAATGTCAGCAAAATAGTCTAGTTTATTATAATATGACAAATTAATATTTAAATTTTTAAGAAAACTACTTACATATAATACTTGATAATATTTTGAATGTGATTGATTTCAATAAAAGAATCCATTTATATATGTGCAATAAAAAAATCAACATGACAATTTTCTTTTTCTTTTTTTGGTCGTGCTTTGTCTGTTTAATAGATTCATAAAAAGGACCCAAATGACGATTTTAGTTTGTACCCAGCTGTTTAGTATCTAGTTGGTCAGATTTTAGCATTGCTTTTTAAACAAGGGCTACAATTCCAGCCCAATTTATTTTTCTAATTATAATATTTGTATTACAGTTTTATTTAAAAATACTGAATTCATTTCACTTGAAACGACCCATCGTTGATGAAGCCCGTCAACAACTTAGAGACTATGAAGAATCTGCAGTGGCGATACCCGTGATGATAATTAATGAAGTTTTCAAATAATTGATGATCACCAAGGAGCGCTTGTTCAAGTGGTTAAAAATTTGAATAGCTTAATTTAAAGTTTTATGTGTTAGCCTTACATTTGGAATCGCATAGTTGAATATGCAAAGTATACTAGCCTGTGATATCTACAAAACCTTTTCAAAGAGAACCCCACCTACACAAGGATCCAAATTAGTCTGAAATGAACTAGGCAAACAATGAATCCAACATATCCAAATACTTCAAGATGCTGGTTGGGACTACAAAAAAGAATGATTCAATAAATCACTTAGGGTTTTTGAATATGTAGGAATAAATATATCTTAATAATTTTTAAGTATTAATAAAATTCAATAAATAAAATCAAGGCACTCATTGAATAAATGAATTTAACCCATTCTCCAGATTGAAATCATACATCAAGTTAGCAACAATCTAATTAATGATCAATCCAAGGGAACAATTAAAAATCTTTGCAATTTTAAGTATTACTGATATGATAAAAATGGAATCCGAGAAATAGCAGGATGGCCTTACATTATTGGGCCCATCAATCAGTGTACTGGGTACGTCCTTCAATAGGCAAGCAACTGTCTCTCTCGTATACCCCACAAATTCATGGCACTGCATGTGCTGATTATATTGAAAACTTCTTTGAACATGCATTTTATAACCGTCAGTTTAAATTATTTTAAATACTTTTGGGAGTAACAATTTAGATTGTGCAAATAAAAAGACAGAAACCCCCCCCCCCAATGAGCATTTAGACTGTCTTTCAAACTTGCCCAGCAATTATGTGTAACGTGTTTCATGGCGATGCTTGATTCAAGAATCTGTTGGTTACGACGTCACCTCAGACGGTCAGTCCTCAGTATATATGTCTCGTATTTTTATTGTACCACACCAGTGATCATGTTGCATGTGTAGTGTTTGACAATTGTATTGATTTGCTTATGATAATTTTTCTTTCTTTTTCTTTTTTTCAAAACAAAAAGTTTGCTTCTAGGAGAAATGGAGAATGATAGTTAAATTATTAAAAATAAAATAATAATATCAAAACAAAAAGTTTGCTTTTAGGAAAATGATAGTTAAGTAATAAAAAATAAAATAATAATATTTAAGTTTTCAATAATCTTTTTTAAAAAATAAGCTGCGAATATCAAATTGAATAATAATTATAAATATGACATTGAGTTATAAATGTCATTTTTTATTTACAACTAAAAATCATGTTTGCAACTGTTTGAATTGATATTTATGATTTATTTTTTAAAAATTTATGTCAAAAATTTAATTATCATTGATTTGATATTTGAAATTTTATTTTACTTTGTTGTCAATATTTTTTTTTTAAAAGATGGATCAACTATTGGTCTTTGATCTATATCATATTCATGTGTTCTCAGTTTTGAGCTTGCATTTAGTGCTTTACTAGTAGTTTAGGGCCTATTTAAGAAATTATGACTCCACTTTTTTTTGATGAAAAAAAAATAAAAAAACACTAAAAACTAAAATCTAACATCAAATATTAAACTAACAGAGATAAAATCTGGAGGAGATGTCCATTTGCTTCAAAGCCTCCTTCGCTAACGAATCTGCAACAAATTGGCTTTTCGATTACGCCAACTTAAATCAATAGTCTAGTCTTGTCATCTCATACTCTGGATCTCTAAAATGAGGCCACAATTAGGATGTTCCGATTGTTCATCATTCTACAATGTCTTGATAGTCTCCATGTAATCTGTCTTTATCACTATCCTTCTCCAACTCATGTCCCAGGCTCTTTTAAGTGCCCATGTGACATCCCATAGTTCAGCATTCAGACTGCTCCCATGGCCAATATGATAGATAAACTCACTAAGAAAATGCCTTGTGTGGTCTCTAGCAATACCCTCACATCCAGTGACAGCACCATCTTGTCCACTTGCACCATTTATATTGAATTTAACAACTTCCATTTCTTGTGCTCTCTATCGTACTCTATATCTTTCCATCTTAGTAGATAGGAGTTTAGAATTTGGCCAAGACAACAACACCTGCACTTGAGCCAAAAACATCCAAGACCCCATGCTTCTTTTGTTGAAAAACTCTTAAGTTCCTATTGATCTATAACTGTCGATAGAGAATCGCAAACCAAATATCCCATTAATAGCCCTTTAATATGAGCCCTTGAAAATATGACTCCACTTTGATTATCACAATAACCAGTATTTTTTATATGCTATTATTTTTTAGTGATTTTAATGTTAAGCTTTTTTAACAATTAAGGTGTTTCCTTGAGAAAAGTTTAAAGTATTTAATAACAAGCAACCCCAAATCTTTTCTCACTACGTGATCTAATCTAATATATATAATATAAGAGATGTGAAGGGAATATTAAGTTTTTTCTGGTTAGTGTGAGAGGAATATTTTTAAAAGAACGAGAATCAATTAGTATCATCACACCTTTGTAACTTATCAGCAATAACCAACAGAAGGTCATGTTATGTGATGAGAGACATTTTAAAAAAAGTTAAAGTGTTAAAAAAAATATTGTGTCTTCACATTTTGTTCGGATTTTATAATAAATCCTTACATTTTATTTTCAGTGTTCTAAGAAGGTGCTTTTGTTTTTTAGTATTATAAGTCACTATAACACCACTTATGAAAGGATTTAAAATATCAAAAATAAAAATGTAGTAACCTAGGATATAAAAAAAATGTGCAAGAGCTATAGCAAAATTTAAATAAAATATAAGAATTTAAAGTTATATTTTTTAATAGAAAAAAAAAAGATGGGTCCTTTGTCTTATGATGATGCCCGCTAGGATCAAGATTCAATGTGCACAGAGAAGCTAGGTTAGTGTTGTATTTATTTTTTTAATTTTTTAATAATTACGCCTTTTGTTTTCATTTTGGTTGGTGAAATAATTGGAAGAGCTTTCGGATGTTAATATTATGGAGGGTTTCTCCTTGCCAGATCATCCCCATGTGAATGCTCTGCGCAGATTAACAAGCAATATCACAGCTTCATCAGACAATCATATAATTAATTTCCCTCTTTGCGCAGGAGGACATTCATACTCTGTCTCTTCCTACCAATCCCATTCATTCATGCGAATCTCTGAATCTGCCAGTAACACTAATTAATATCATTTTACCACTCCTTCATCTGAAATCCAAAGTAACGAGTAACGACGGAGACACTAACTCAGGAGAAACATGAGAAATGAAAAACTACTAATCTAAACCACGTTTTGAAGTCCCAGAAAAATATACAAAATCATTGAGACTTGGTCCTAGATTTCTCGTAAAGAAGAGGATCCGTCTGATAGAACACGATGTCTCCAGAATCACTAACGAAGTGGTCTTGTCTTAAACTATCTATCAAATTCTGGATTAAATGGACTGGTATAGGCCCTGATTTCTCTGGTTCCCGATAATACTTCCCCAGAACTCGCCTTGCTGCTTTCGTCTGCACAAAAACAGAGCAACTTTAATCACAACCACAAAACATGAAAGCATTAGTATAGCCTAGATTTTGTTCTTCAAGCGAATTGATTCTTCCTAAAAAGCATTTACGTAATAGTAACATGTATATGAGGTTTAAGAATAGCAGGCACCGCTTCAATCAGATGATAATGAGGAATCTGAGGAAAAAGATGATGGATGACATGGGTTCCAATGTCATGATGGATGTTGTTGATCAAACCGTAGTCGCGATCCACTGTTGTTAATCCGCCTCTCAAATAGCTCCATTCCTGTCAGAAACTAGAGTGTTTAGATTCGGTTCTTTGATGAAAAGGAACAGCTTGATGTTATTAATGTACCTTGCCCCTGTACCAAGGTAGTTTCTGCTTGTATCCATGGTGGTGCAAATATGTAACAGCGTCCAACCACATGACAAAGATCTGCACACGTACGAGGTATCAGACTCAAGGATTGTAGTCTAGAGTTATTCCTAGAAGGAGGAAACATAGGCTGATAATAGTAATAACAATAATACGGAGTGGTGAAACAGGGGATGAATCGTGAAGGAATGATTTTACCGCATAAGGGACACCGTAGAGCTTTAAAATTCGAACGGGGCCCACAGTGAAGCAGAGGTAGAGAAGCAGGGAAGCCATGGCCAGCCAACATAAGGTCGAGGTTGTCACATCTTTTCTGTCTCTTGGGGAGAACAATCTACTGTAGGGATTGAAGTGAGAGCCTTCTTTTCCTGGGCTTCTCCGCCACTGAAATTTCCCAGTTCATTTATCAGAAACCCAGCTTTATGTCAGTGGTATAGTAATAATATAAATTGTCTTTCTGATAAGGTCTTGAGAACAATAAAGCAAACAAACTCTCACCAGATAAACGGGAAAGGCAAAGATGGGGAACGGCACAGTGAATCTCAGCATTTTTGTCCTGTGGCTTTGATTCTTATAAAGCTTCTCTGTCATCTGTAAAAAAGAAAAAGGTCCATCTTAATCATGAAGAAGCTATTCAAAAATGTGTGTGTGTGTGTGTGTGTTTTTTTTTTTTTTTAAGCAAGCACATACATAACATACCGGAACCCATGATTCATCATTCTCAACATGTCCATGGTTTTGATGGTGGGTTTTGTGGCTGATTCTCCTGCCACGATGATTATTCCCGTGTGAGGTTAAAAGGACGAAAGGAATGAACAAGAAAAAGTTTCGAATTGAGAAACAACCATCCATGGTACGGTACAAGAATTGCAGAATGCAAGATATGGCCTGCGAAACTGTTGAGCTTGCGACTGCTTGAAAAGCTTCCATGGCCGCTGCACAATGCAACACGAAACGTTACAATCGAACAGAGAGCAGACGCGTGGCGAGACAAGAGAGAAGGAAATAATACCAGTCATGGCCGAGAACGAAGAGAGCCCAGAACATGGTGCCCTGGAGGGGCCAATAGAGAGGCCAGAAGAACCAGGAATCGAGATGGAGGGCGAGAGCAAGCAAGGAAAAGACAACAAACACATCCCTGAGAACGTAACTGAGGGACCTCCACGGGTTCTTAACCCAGCAATGGCTGGGAATCGCGGCTCGAATCTCTGAAATGGTGAAGGGAGGGGGATCGCTGGGATCGAAGGTGGCCGCATCGTCGACGAGGTGAGACGAGGAGGAGGGTCGTTTCTTGGCGTCGCCGGAGGAGACGGCTGCGACGTCGTGAGACATCTTGAGTTCTGCTTCGGCGGCCATAGTGGGTGTGAAGGGAGTTCCTCTGGCTGTGTTCAGGGATATGGAGGAAGAAAATAAGGGTTAATGAAGAGGAACGAAGAGAGACGTGCAGATTTACTGGACGAAAGTAAAAGAAGGAGAAAACGAAGGACTTTATAGGCACAAGAACGACGGGTAGAGGCGATCCTCTTCCGTGTATTACCCGGATGTTAATGGTATTTTTTGAATTATTAAAAAAAAAAAACAACGGGTTTATGCTCATGAACTTTCTGTGAGGCACACATGGGGTCACGTATGCACTTTCTCTTCTTATTACTTAATTAACTGTTTAGTTATAATATTCGCATCAATTCCTATTTCCTAATTTCAACCTTTCCCATCTTCAATCTTTATTTCTTCTTCTTTTAATTCTTATTATTTTCTTCATGTTAGTATAGGAATTGAAACCTGGTATCAGGTCTTCAATGGCATTTAAATATACCTGTGACTTGGTGACTGGAGATGAGTCTTTTTTTTTTTTTTCTTTTTTGGAACCGTCAAGGTATTATTCTTAGATTTTGTTCGGACTCTATCGATTGTTTATTCTTTAACTAATTAAGTTTGATTCTGCTGTACTTTAGATTTGGCTGGGGCCAATTAATTGAACTTTAGAGGTGTAGAGGCAACCAGTTACAGAGTAAAGTGGAATTTTCCCCCCCTTTTTACTACAGTTGTTATAAGTGTGTTTGAATTTCAGTGGGATATAATTAATTATAAAAAAAATTTATTAACAAAATAATTAACTATAATTAATTATATTATAATGTGATAGTGTTTGGATGATATTTTTTAAAATTAATTTTGATAAAATTAAAGATGTTTGAATGATTTTAATCAAAATCAATTTTAAATATATAAATTACAATAAAAGGTATGGATTGTAGGTAAGTATTGATGAACTTGCATATAATATTATTAGAAAAAATTAACTATTCAATCTGTATATTTTTGACTCAATCGTAACACAGTCTTTAAATATTAATTTACTGTAACTAGATCTTTATAATTGATCCTTGAAGTTGACTTAATGCAACTCAATTGCTACAGTTTTAATCATTTAAAAGATACTTGTATTTTATAAAATAAAATGAGAAAGATTAAAATTATTTTAAAATTTGAAGACTAATAATATTTAAATTATTACAATTTTCAATCGATTAACATTTTAAAATAATTTTAATATTTTTTTAATTGGAAGGACATGTACTAATAGCTCGAATTACGAAACACAACTATACAAATTAAGTTAGAATGAATTAAAGTTGAATAACTGAATTATAATTACATCAAAATTATAGAGATCAAAAGATTAAGTGTCCGTTTGGATATGTCTATAATCGATTTTATTTTCAAAAAAATCGATTATTTAGTTTATTAGCCAAACATTTAAAAAAGTAAAAAATCGATTCTAACCCTTAAAATCGATTTTTTTCAAAAGCTAATATTCTAAGCTTTTCCAGAAACGCTGATAAAAAAAAAACTGGAGAAATTACATAAAAAGGTCCAAAAAAATTATAAAAAGCACAAATTTTTTTTTAAAAAAATTAAACTCCCTTCTCTTCTCTTTTTTTTTTCTTAGTAAAATTCAAATTTTAAATCTTTAAAAAGTTGTTAACATATATTAAGTTAAAATCAATTTTAAAAAAATAATATCCAAACAAATTACGTTATAACATAATCAATTATGATTAAAATCTACCACTTAATCAATTATTTTCATAATCTATTATACCCAACTGAAATCCAAACGGACCCTAATTTTTTCATATTATTAAATTTATTGTGATTTATTTAACAAAAAATATAATAGTGATACATTTGATATTTATAAAATATTTAACAATCAAATGATAAATGCTCGAGACTCTTAATAAGATGAACGCCAGGGGTATATTTTGGATGGAAGAAGATGTCTCCAACCACGTAATGCCATAAATCATGAGCTATGAAATGTCAAGGATATATTTGGTAGCTAGTTCAAAAATTCCGACAAATAAAAAATGTTTCAAGGTGCATAATTGAAATTGAAAAGTTGGATTAGCTTAAAGCATAACAGAGTTTCTGCGTGTTTGGAGTAAGAAAATAATCGATTTTTTAGTTAAAAAATCGATTAATAAAAAAAAACCCAAACATCAATTTTTTTCTGTTAATCGATTGTTAGGAGCAAAATCGATTTTTTTCCTAAGCTGTCTCTGTGAGCTATTGCGTCCGAAAGAGAAGGCAGGAGAATAAGAAAAAGCTGATTAAAAAACATGTGGCAAAATTACCAAAAAAAACTAAAAAAAATTATAAAAAATGCATAAAATTTAATAAAAATAAAATCAAACTCTCTTCTCTTCTCTTTTTTTTTTACTTAATAAAATTCAAACCAAAGTTTCAATTTAATTTAAAATTCAAACTAATTCAAATGAAATATTAATTGATAGAGAAAGATTAATTTAATTTAATTTAAAATTTAGGACCAATACAAATATTGTTACAAAGATTCACAAAAAAAGAGAGATTTTGCGTTGTTTGTTATATTGCTACATTTTTTATGTTACTAAAATTTCAAGGTAGTGTTTAACATTTTTGTTAGATATGACTCATATCTATAATGTCATTAGAGATTAACTTGTATAGTATCATTTTTATTAGTTATTGTAAAATTGATATTTAGTATTTTTGAACTAAGACATATTGAGTTTATTTACGTAAATTAAATTGTTAATATTAATATAATTTATATCTTTATAATTAATCAGATGTGTAATTTAAATAATATATTTTACTTCTTAAATAAAAATTAACAAATTTAATAATATTAGATACAAATATATTAACAATTTAATTTTAAAAAGTAATGTCTTTTATAATAATTTACAAAGTTAAAATTGATTCTATTTAAATTATTCAAACATCTTTAATTCTATTAAAATTAATTTTTAAAAATAATAGTTAAATAGATTGCATTATAATATAATTAATTATAATTAAAATTAATCATATTAATTAATTATTTTCATAATCAATTATACCCGGTTAAAGTCTAAAAAGGGCACTTTGGGCCAAAATAATCAATTATGTAAAAATAGTAGTATTTGGATAATTTTTATCAAAATGTAGTTTTCGTACCAATAATCAGTTCTAAAAACATACCCAGACAACCACTATAATTACTTATTTTCCCATTTTTACTGTGTGTGTGTTTCAATGTGATTGGTCATTAAGCCTTGTTGCTTGCATATAGCATTATGGACTCTCGGTAACTAATAATGGCAGGATTGCAGTTGCACAACTATCATCCTTGAAAAAAGTCTCAAATTTATGGAGGGCAACTGGTATAACTGATTAAACAAGTTGAATTAGCTTATCCTAAATTTGAAGTTTGAGTATTGAAATATACTCTCATATTAAATAAATATGTTAAAAATATCCCTAATATACCTGTAAGATCATCACTGATAATAATGATCTAGCATAATAGGGATTCAAATTAGTTTAGATGGAAAGTGATAACGCCTTGAGTTCCTAGAATACTAAATGATGGAATGAAAAAAATTGTCTAAAATTTTAATAATACTGGGTATTGGGTTGTTCAATATAAAAATAATTATTTCATTAAAGTATCTTACAAAGAGATACATATACATGCATACATATAATAAGTTGCTTTAAAAATATGTGAGGGGGGGGGGAGAGAACAATTTACTGTAGGGATTGAATTAACAAATTTTTTATAAAGATTTCTAAAAAAATAAATTATAATTACAATTGTCTTAATTAATAATTACAATTTATTTTTCAAGAAATTTTATTAAAAACCTTATTATCATTAAGTTAATTTTTTTTGAAACTTTACTGTCATTCTTCCTTAATTATATATTGGGCGAATGCATAAAGGCATGTTCTGGTTTGGAGGATTCTGAATGTATCTGCTATAGCATAAACACAAAACAACATTTTCACAACAATGTAAAAAAAAAATTAAAAAGATTCAAAAAAAACCCCAATACCCCATTTATTATTCATGACCATAAATTGTGCGAGAATTATAAAAGAATAGAGTAGACATGCAAAATCCACTTCAGAGATAATTAATGGGGCTTAAGCCTCCAGCTTAAGCATAATTTTGATGATAACTTCACATCATACATATGAAACAGATCTTAAAATGGAATTTAATCGTGAGCTAACAATCTCACGTCACGCTACCATATACCTTCCCATACCAACAATCCCATGTGTATTTTTGTCTGACTCCATTTTACTCAGTAATGCTTTTCCAACGCATTGTTTAAGTAAAACCATGCTGCATTTAGTTGTTTTGTCTTCCTTTCTAAAAAAAAAAAACAAAAGAAAAGCATACTGCATCAGCATTACTCATGATTTTGAATCACGCTTCATTTAAATCCAACAATCAATAAGCAAACATGCATGCATTTTATTGGAATTATATACATTACCGTCTATTTTTGAAATTTTGACGTACTTCCCTCGAATTTTGCAATAATTTTCAACACTTTCATTTTTTTTTTAACAAAAAATACCTAAAACAAATTAGTGCATGTGCACTATATGGAATAAGCAGCACTGATACTGCCAATGAGCTTGTAATCTAATAGTTTTTAATCTCTTATATAAGTGAAAAATGCTTAGAGCTACCCTTTAACTTTTTTTTAATAAAAAAAAAATAAGTAGCACTGTTCAAACATGATGGCAAAGAAAGTACTATTCAAATATGATTTATAAATAGTACTTATGAAGTAATTTACTACAATTTTACATTTCAAATATCAATGTAAAAAATATTTTATTATGATCTACTTATAAAAAAGTATTACTTTCCAATGTTGCCCTTCATTAAAATTGATATTCACAATAACGTGACATATATAGAAATTAAAACGATGCCAAGGATGAACAGTTTGTTGTAATTAAATAGGGGTAAGGTTGAAAAAAAAATCAGTACTTCTTTATCCTATACTCTCTCAAGCATTTTTAAAGGATTGAATGTTAAAAAAATATAAAATATTTTTAATCTTTCAAAGTGAAATACTAAAAAGTACTTCTATTGAATAAATAATTTTATACTTATTTTGAGGTAAAACACTATATTAAATATAAAAAAATATAATTAGTTTAAAGACAAGTAATTTTTTATCAGGGGATGAGATTCGATTAAAAATATTCTATTTTTTTAACAAAAAAATATATTTAGGCCCAAGTAGGATTTTTAAATTTCGTCCTATAAATCTATAATTAGAATATGTAAATACAATATTATGTAAATGAAAAGATCAGACACTAGGGATCTTTTGGTATAAAATGAGAATGAGCATGAGAAAAGAATATGAATAGGAAGGTTATCTCCCTTAAAAATACTTTTCTCACCTTTTCTCCTTTTTTATTGAAAAAAAAAAACACGTATGAAACGCACCTTTTTTTGTGGCCAGACGGTATGTGAAACGCACCATAAACAGTAAAAAAGTAGTACCAGTGCTCTCTCTCTCTCTCTGTTTTTTGTTGTTGTTGTTGTTGTCGTTGTTTGGGGGGTGGGGGGCGGCGGTGGCAGCAGTAGTACCAGTGCTTTTACACCGTAGATTATGTGCGTGAAGAAGTTGATTCGTGCAGGGATTCGACGAGGTTAATTATTAATGGGACGTACAAGTATAGTCCTGAGACAATTTTAATTAAAAAAATTACACTTAAATTTTATATAAAAAAATTTATCATCAAAAAAATTTATAAAATTTATAAAATACTCATAAATATCAAATTATATTCATTACAACTTAAAAAATGACATTTACAACTAATCAATTAACAAACATTTATAACTTATAAAAGAAAACAATAACTTATAATAATAAATTGTAAATACTTATTGATTAATTATTAAATATTTTTATCAAAGTTGTAAATGTATAAAATTTAAAATTTATGAGTATTTTATTAATTTTATAAATCTCTTTATAATAAATTCTATGTCATGAGTAAAATTTTTTTTATTTTAACTTTTAAACATGGAAACAAAATAGTTTTGTGTGACAGAATAAAAGAATATGTTATCGTCTCTATCTCATCTCCAAATCCCCTGCAATTTGCAACCCTAATTAATTATTCGCCGTTCGTACACTACGATGTTCCCAGTGTTTTACAGGTGTTTTTCTTCCTTTTTTTTTTAATCGTTTTCTTCTGAAATTATGCATTTTTGTTGCGTCACGCGAACCTTAAAGTAAATTCCCCTTTCTGTGTCACGTGGTGATGGTATATTGGGTCAGCGGCCGCACGTGCTAGCTTGAAGAAATTTACTTATTTGCACCTCGTCATTTTAATGTTTTAAATTTGAAACACAAATAAGTCAATTTTTTCAATGATTTTCAAATATGAACTATGGCAAAAAATTCAATAGGTATATGATTATTTATTGATTTTTTAATTCTTAAACTAAATTTTTTTCAATTTTAATATTAAAATAATGTTCCCGGCACAGGGTTGACTACACAAATTTATGATTTCAGCGATTTTTTTTAGAAAAATCCTCTGAGAAATTTCAATAATTCCAGCATCCATGCACACGCATGCACGGCATTGAAGATCAAATTTATATATAAAATAAATAATCAAAATTTCCAAAACTTTCTGCAATTTTGTATAATAAAAAATTACCTTGGTTTTGGAAAACTTAACGATAAAGGTATAAATATAGTAAAATTCATAACTGAAATCAGTTGTTTTTATATTATGTATACAAAATGAACAAAAATATTATCAACATGTATAATAAAAGTTGTAAAAATGTTTTTGTTTTAGATAAAATATATTTTTTAAACCTGGCTAGCAAAACAGGCTCACATTTTTTCCGCTCACTATGATTTTAGACCTGGACAGAGTTTGAAGAAAACATACTATTGGAGCTTAAAAGTCAACACTCTTGACTCGTGCTATTTGACATGGACACTCAACGTGATTTGAGTAAACTAGCATGCCGGGGCACTCAACGTGATTTGGGTTTTAAAACTTTCACGTCGGGGGTGTGTGAAGCAATTTTAAGGCTTAAAGTAAACTTATTTGAGAGGCTTAGCGTATTCAAATTTCATTTGGCATTTTTAGTTTTTTACTTTTTTACCACTTCCCATGCCATAAAAATAAGTTAAAATGATTATAATTTCAGATAAAAATAAAATAAAGAGTAAAAGTAGAACAAATACACTTGTTGTGACCGGCATCTTAGATCCATTGTGTTCTTTGATTTAATTTCAAATAGATAGCAAGCAAAATATTCAACAAGCAAAAATGATTTGGCAAATGAGAGACGATGCAATAGGTTTGAGAATGATAGTAGCAATTCGATTAAGTGAGAGATGGGAGCGAATTGTTAGTTGTTAGTGAAGGGTTCCACCATTACATATATTGTGGCAATGTGTGAAAATTACCCTCCTGAATGGCTAACTGATATTGAAAAATGGGAATGATAAATACAGTGAAACAGTGGACAATGAATGTAATTAACACTAATGTTCGAAAAAATAACATGATTGGAATTATATAGAGTACAATGGCCTCGATTGCCTGACTATAGACACGAGTCTGATCCAAAACACATCCTACTAATTAATGTGATCAATAATATAACCCTCCTCTTTTTAGTTTTATTTTTCCTCACAAGAAAAACTATCATATATTTCATTATTTTTATAAATGAAATTACAAAATCCAAAAAATATTTATTATATTTGTTAAATTTGTTTCTCATGAAAACATTTATCACATGCTCAGGGCCAGCCTATTAGACTGTAGTGTTAATAAGTTTTTTTAAAAAAATTAAACAATTATAACTCAGAAAAATTATCTCACACGAGATAAAAATATAGAGAAATAAACAACTTAAAAAAAAATAAATCTACAGCCACTAAAGATCAGTAACAATTCTTAACAATCTAGATAACATAATAAAAATTAAACATTTGCAACCGCATCATCATCTTGCTTGACATTAATACAATTTAATCATTCTCTTTGCGATGCCTCCTCACTGGTAAAGGTATTAAGAATTTTACATCTTCCTTAATCATCCTTCATTTTTAATATAATATAATTATTTTATATTATTTATTTAAATATTAAGACCTAATTTTAGCCGGCTCTTTTAAGTATGAATACATTTTTAATCCTTAAATTACAAGTCTAGCCTTACATAATTTCGATCTTAAATGGGTGGGCCTGTAACACCCTCAAATTAACAAACCGATTTTTCACAAATTATTAATTCAAGAAATCATTTTTTTTTTCATTGAACCCTTATCATGGTAGAAAAATTTCTACCATGATACATCCAAGACAATATACCACAGGTCTTAAAATATCTCAAAAAGCAATTAGAACCATGAGGGACAGACATGATCCTCATAGCATGTTATTTAAATTAGGTCATGAATCAAAAGAGACAGACATAATCCTCTTGGACATATAAATGCATTTAATAAAAAGGATTAGAGTTTACATGCTCCATAGACAAGATATGTCCTAAGTTGGCACAAGATACATTGTATAATCTAAAATAAGAGGCAACGTAAAAGATGGTGTCTCATACACCATAATTACACCTCTGGTGCTTTCTCGGCCGGATTCGCTCCTGTAAAAATATTAACCACGGGGAATGAGACTTAAAAGTCTCAGTAACCAAAAATTAATATGTAATGATGCATGCGGATGTAACTAATCATGCGATTGCTAAGTGGGCACACAAAACATTTAACCGAACAATATTTTCAAACAAATCGAACAAGTATTTAATTGCATGACTGCACCTTATATCCTCCTTTCACCATGCTCGGACGCCAAATCACCCGGCTAAAGGTGAGTTGGACCAAGCGACACGCCACTCATTGGGTCCAATGAGGGCTTACCACGTGGTAATAATTAACCGAACAGAAATTCTCATTAACACCATACATTAAAATACCTTGACAAGTCATGCATCATTCAAATATCCAAACAGGAGTATATCCGAACAATAATATCTCATCATGATAAATAAAAAATAAATTTTTAACCCACTTGGCAATAATTTCAAACAAATATATACAGTATTTATTTTCAATAATTCATAATTTTTCCAAACAACAAAACAACACATAACCATTCACAAACACACCCATCACAACACATTAATAATGGTTACCTTGTGTCTTGAATAACAAGTTCCCCTTCACAACTCCTTTTTCACCACTATTTTTGTCAATATAATCTACATAATTATTTCACAATACTATATATTAATTTTACATTAAAATAAATAACTCTAATTTAAATAGTTAGAAAGTCTTAGATCTATAATCCATATTAACACTAATTTAAGATTTATGCCTCATTTAACTTCCCAAATTCTTTTCTAAAATTCTCGTACCCTAATAAACTATTTTTTTTATCCTCAAATCACTTCTAGTATCACAATTTCATCCTTCTATATTCTAAAAATTCATCCAAAAATAAATTAAAATTATCCTGAAGCCTCAAATCACCTTTCTATAACCTCAAAAATACCTATTCATACTTAAATAAATATTTAATAATTATAGGTTTATCCCTATATCTCAGATTCCACATAAATTCAACCATATAGATCTAGATTTTAAGTCAAAAATTCTTAAACATGAGTTTCAACCTCAAAAAAATATTCTATAATATTTATTATATCCCTAAGAGTTTCAACCTATATTTTTACTCCATCATATCATCAGATTAACTATCCTATAAAAAAATTCTAATCAGAATATTTACTCTATCCTACAAAATAATCATATCACTAGAAAGCTAATATTATTTAGAAAATAACTATAAAATTAATTTTGTAATTAAATAAATTTTTAAATGTTAATCTAAACAGGAAAGTTAGAACATACCTGAAGAAAAAGAAAATAATCCTCCCTTGCGAGAAAACGCCTAGCAACGTGAGAGGAAGAGAGAAAAATAATATAAAAATGGGATTGTGAGTCCCAAAATTATATTAAAAAAAAACTATATGTTTGAATTTAATTATTCAAACCTTTGGGCCAAAAGTTGCAATTTTCTCTAAATTGCATCTTAGCCTCTCATGCTTCCTAATGCACACACCCCCTCCTTTTTATACTTGAAGGCACCTCTTCTCTTCCCTCATCTAACTAATGTAGAACTTAGAAACAACAACCTTCTACCCCCCTTTTTTTGTTCCTTCTACCTTCTCTTTTTTTTTAAACACACACATAAAAAAAATTATTTATATATTATATCTTATCTAAATATTGCTTATGTGGTTTTAAATTTAAATTTTTAAATTCATAATTAAATACCTAACCATAATATTATTTCTAAATAACCTCAAATAATATAAATTCCTATTATTATCATTTTTTTTCTCAAAACCTAAATTCCACAATTTCTTTATTATATAAAAAATCAGGATGTTACAGGGCCCATTTTAATGGATCCATGCATAGGTGGTTTAGGATTGTATTGTATTCCTTCTATCTCTTTTATAAATTATTTTTACGAACCTCATAAATATTAATAAAAAATTATAAAAAATAAAAGTGTGTAGAATTTCAAATATGCTATTATATAATAAATTTAAAAAATAATATTATATTATATTTTTTTCTCATGAAGGGTAACTTTAAAAATATATTTTAAATATTATCCAAAAATTTATATCATAATTTATAAATATAATAAAATAAATTTTTTAAAAATATAATTTACAAATAAAATTGGAGGGAACATGTGCATCCACATTATAGGATGGCGTTGGGGCTGTGCAAAAGTCTTTCAATCTTGTTTGGCTCAGTCCAATTCGAGATGGTCTCAGCACTGGTCCTTTATGATCAAAAAGACTGAAAAGATCAAACTATTTCTTCAGGTTGAACTGGATAAGGGATTAGGCACTCAGACCACTTGGTTCAGTCCAATCTTATCAATTTTTTATTATAATTATAATTAATTTATTTTTGACAAATACTTCAAGTGTAATTGATGCTAAAGAGATGATTGTATGAAGATTTATTGAGTTTGTTTTTAAATTATTGTTGTAATGCAATGTTGTTGAATTTTGTTAAGTGTTGCTTTTGTTAAAGTTACAAATTTAAATTATTTGAACTATAATAGAAATAGTTTTTTCTTATTATGGAATATTATTATTATTATTATTATTATTATTATTATTATTATTATTATTATTAGTGTTTTTATTATTTTAATTGAGTTTATTAGGTTGAAGTGAATTATTGCCTCTCATATAAGAAAAAGGAAAAAAAATGCTAAGCTAGTATTGGACTGATGGGACCAGTCTCCTAGTCTTATAAACCAAGTTCGGTCCTGTTAATATTCGGGTTATCATTGGACAAGATCAAACTATGGGTTATCTAACCCAATCTTTTTTATAAAAAAATCAAACTTTAGGTTAGGGTGAAATACAGCATCATCTTATATTTTGTGTAGCCCTAGATGGCATGATAGAAAACGTACGATCGCTGCCAAACTCGTGACTCATTACATACGTGCAAGGAATTCACGCCGACCTTTCCAGGTTAATCAAATTCCACACCAATAATCTATGCTTGAATAAATCCGTAAAAAATAATTAATCTAACTGTACATGACTTTTAAATTTTAGACCATGATAAAAATATTTCTTAATATTTGAAAAATTAAGATTTAATTTATAAATACTGTGAAATCCACAATTGATCATTTTTATTTTTATTATTTTTTTATATTTAAGATGTCAAATAAAAATATTAACCATCAATATATAAATAAAAATAATAATTTTCACGTGATATAAATAACATGTTTGGTTTTTTAGGTTGCATCTATGAGAGGACAAATAACTGCACCGACTCATGAACTCATCAAATTAAACTCATTAAATAAACGTCATTGTTAGACTCTTTAATATATCCCTCCAAGGGCAGTGGGAGTCACTTGATTACCATTCTAACTCAAGTCTTTATGTTCTTCTATACCGCGCCTGCGGTTCGAAAATACCTATAGTTGAGGGAGTAATTAATAATACATTTTCAATTAAGACACCATATCAAACAGATACAAGCATTAAAAGAGTACATAATTTCAAAAGTCATAACTAGTACTTATTCCAAAATATAAATTAATTAAAAATAGTCTCTCCAGTTTCATTTGTAAAGCACATTTTAAAAGGTTTATTTGGTTATATTTATAAGTCATGATGTGATTTTTTAAGTAATGTGTAAAAGGTATTTTTAAAATTATCCTTTATAAAAGAAAAAAATAATATGATATCACCTTTTGAATTTATTATACAGGGACATATTTGAAATTCTATACACTTTTATTTCTTGTACTTTTTTTATATTGATATTGATGAAATCGATAAAAATGATTTATAAAAAAAATTAAAAAAGTATTTTATAATTTTAAATGAAGAATTTGTGCATGCTTAACATGAAGTCCCTTTAATTAATGTTGGTTAAACGTTTGTATTTTATTTTTTGAGTTCGTACTCAAACATACTTTTTGAGTAATATATGATCCACTTTTCGTTCAAAACATGAAAGCACCATACGATGGCCTCACAATTCAAAACCATACGTGCAAGAAATATACAACGCACGGCACGTGGTCGGTACCCAATCTCATTCAAGGCTTAATTACGTTCAGATCTTGATCAACTGCCATAATTATATTCAGTCATAAGCAAATTCAAGTGGGTCAAGTATATTTGCACGAACTTGAGGTAACTCATACCATCTACCATTTGTTTATTTCAATGTTTTGGCAAAGTGCACATTTAATCACAACAATTTAGTAGTTTCTCAATTTTATAAATTATTGTTTTAATTCCACTTCTCTAATCCTACTTATAAGGTAAAGAGATAATATTTATTTTGCTTTTATTTATAAAGCACTTCAATGATTATTTTAAGTATTTTTACCATTTTATCCCTATTAAATGTTGGGAGGAGTGTTAAATTCTAGAGCACTTGATTTTTAAAATATGTGTATTTAATAGGGATAAAGTTGAATATTAATTTAGATAGATTTAATAAGATTTAAAATTTTTTTAATTCTAACGAAAATGCTAGGAGTATCTTACGAATAGAAATAGAGAGAGTATAATTTTAAAATATTTTTTTACCAATCATTGTTATTTTATAAAAAAGAATTAATATGTTTACTAACATTTCATACTATTTTGTTAATATTTAAAAGCTTAATGTTGGCATTTTTTTTATGGAACTAATGATTGTATAGTTAGATGATTGAAAAACATTTTATAAAATTAAGCAATTGGATTAAAATCTTGTGTAAGGTTGAAAAACTAAATGAGCAGTACTTTTTTATTATTTCTATAAGAATTAATTGATTTTTCAAAAAATATTCTTTTTGATTTAAATTTCACAAACCGCTATTAACACAGTCAAATGAATGCCAAAAAAAAAAAATCTTATTTTGTAACATGATTGTATCAGTTACCAGAATCCTAATTGTTTATTAACAACACCCCAATATTTTAATATAAGGGAAACTACTTATGTATTCATTGTTTTTTAAAAATAAAACTATAAAATTGAAGAAGTAACTCTCATGAAATCAAAGCTTATTTTTACCAAATAAATTTTCTTCATTAATTACAAGGGTAATATAGTCTGCGATTTTAATTTTAGATGTAATTATTATTCTTAACAATTTTTTTAACTAAGGTATCTAGAATTTCTTTTCATACTTTGGAAATACCCACGACAATATAAATTATTTTTTAAAAATTTTACTTGATCCAAAATATAGAACATTAGATAGGTGTTATATTCTTTTTCAATTGCACCTTTACTTTATTGAATAATTAATGAGAATATTTTGAATAAATAAGATGTTATATTTATTACATGTAAGGATACAGATGGAAAGATGTACATTTTTTTTTATAAAATTAAAATTTTAACTGATTTTTTTATAAAATATAAATTAATTAATAATGATTTATGTTTTGTCACTTGCTTCGATGCAGGACATGCTTGATATTTTACTTTATAACAAAATTACAATAACAAGCAAAAAAAGGGGGGGGTCCATGACAGCCACCGAAGTTGTAGCACGAGCCAATGATCGAATTTACTCGTGTGTGAAGCAGCATAATAATTAGATTTGATTGTATGTTCCTTTAACGTAAGGTAAGCTTGACAAAACACAAAAAGAGGAAACAAGGTTTACTTTTTGTGAATTGGGATGCCATAAAAAGTGTTGAAAAACTCAAGCCAACTTCGGTGCTCTCCTTTCATTGCATTCTTAAAGGGTAACAATTTACTCTATTCTGCCCAACCTTTCACCTAACACCTTCCTCGTTTTGGTTTCACTTTATTATATTAAGATGTATCCATTTCCCATCTCTTGCAGAACAATTATTACCACCTCACTTTCTGTCCCCTTCAATCTCATGGTCTATTAACATTTTTTAATAGTATATCCTTATTTACTTTGACAATTTCAAAACATCATTTATTAAGCTTTTGGGATGAATTTGACAATACAGTTAGTATTTTGATGAATCAACCAAATTTAACATTTTTAATCAAATTATATTCCTTTAAAATTGGTTAATTGTATTTAAACTGACAACATCTTTTTATATTTATCTTTATTTAATAGAATTTAAAAATCACAGGTATTACCAATACAATAATCCCTTGCATTTTTTTTTTTTAGTAACAATGGCCACAGGAAAACCATCCAATTCAGCATTGCAACCTCAAGACCACGAATTGAGTTATTCCAGCAAAGATTTTAACAGGATAATAATTTGATCATCAAGGTTCAAAACAACTACTATATCATATTATTATATGCTAGGTTGAAGATCACATGCAGCCAACTTTAAATGGAATATTTAAATTTTAAGTTAAAATATACTTTTAATTCTCTAATTTTATATAAAGTTTTAATTTTTTTCTTTAATTTTATAAAGTATCTTTTAACTCTAATATCGTTAGTTTTAAATAATTATTTTTAGTGCCAATTATTATTATTTTGAAAAAAATTAAATTTAATATGTCAACATTTTAAAATATTTAATTAATATTTAAAAGTTTATTGTAAAAATTTATCAAGATAAAACTAATAATGTTAGGTTTAAAGGGCTAAAAATATATTTTATAAAGTTAAGAGACTAAAATATAATATTGGATAAAATTAAAGAACTAAATATATATATTAGTTTAAATTTTAATCTGCCACCACTTGAAGGGACTCACAAGTTATTTGTTTGACTTAACACGGGCAAGCTAAATATTGAGAACAAAAACGAATAGATGGATACTTAACTTGGGCAAACAAAAGTCTTAGCACTTCAACAAGTTTCATCCATTCATTGCAAATTGAATCAAAATATAAACATTTTTCACAAACAAGAAACTATAGCAAATGGACTAAACAAACCATCATCTAAAAAATCAGAAATTATAGATGAAGGTAAAATAGATGAATGCTAATTGCTATAATGGTGGGTACCTAAAATTTCAAGGCAAGTAAAATTTCAACGCTGAAGAGCACGGTGTGCTCATTACCTTAAGGGCTCATCTGAGCCTTTGATTTTATCTTCATTTGATTTCTACTGTTCATTTAAATTTATTATTTAATATTTTTAATATTATATTATTAAAATAAAAATGTATAAAAAATATGAAAATCTTAATATTAAATTTATATTGTCCATGATGCATTTAAATAGTTAATTTATAAACATTATAAAAAATTTCAATATTGAATTGAATTGTCCAGGCTATATTTATATTGTCTAGAGTATATCTGGATAGTAAACTTATAAACGTATAAAAATTTTGATATTAAATTTGCATTGGTCATATTAATTATAAATAAATCTATTGAAAATTATAATTTTTATTTTGATAAATATTAAATAAAAATAAAAAGTTTTAAATCCAGACAATTCGGATCTCATTAACTGAAATAAGTAACATGCACTCATCTCCTATTGAGCCTGAAAAACAATCCATATTTAATATTAAGATTTTCATATTTTTTATAACTTTTTATTTTAATAATATAATATTAAGAAATTAAGAAAATAAATTTAAAATTAATGGCAGACATCACATGGTGATAGAATCAAGGGCTCAAATGAGCCCTTAAGAGTTGAGATGATGAGCATTGATGAGCACAGAATGTAGACATGAATTTTAAGAACAAGAAAAAAAAAAAGACACAAAAATAGAAAAATGATATCCCCTTCCATATTTTAGACCCACGATGTCCTCTTTCTCATAAGGCAGGGATGAGGGTCGGTGTTTTTCGAGCCCAATAACGTTAATGACAAGTTGAGGTTGCCAAACTCTCCACTCCTCTCAACATTCTTTGGTGTGTGAACCATATGTTGCTACAGTTCTTCGTCACTGTTGTTCTCTCCATAAAGGCACAACACAAGCATTGAACTGGTGACTGGTGAGTTTATCGTGGTTGATCTTGGCAAATATTTTGTATAGAATATTTATGTCATTTCTTTGTTTTAGGAGATGATCGCCTAATGATTTCTGGGACTTCATTCGTATTTAAAAATGTCTCGGGACTTGTATAGAATTAATTTTTTTTTTTTTGAAACCTGTCTATCGTTCTTCTTTTTAGTTTTAAATTTTGACTGCAATTGATTGATATAGTAATTGTTAAATTTCCTGTAGACAGTCCTTTTTTATTTTAATTAAAAACCTCATATGGCTTTATATTGTGATTTTTAACATGAACTCTTTCTCTTCTACAGGAAAGACAGTTAATCAGTCTCAAACATTGAAGAACTATTAAATTCTATACTTTTATTTCTAAAGATACGGGAGAGGGAGCATGAAGAATTAACGAAATGATTTTGGACTTTCTCCATTTTTTTTTTTCAAAATTCATCTCCATTACACATTCTTGTTAGTAGATTAGATTTCAAATGAGTTAGATTTAATATTTTACAAAAGTTATTATCAAAATGTAAAAGTATAGTGAATAAATAAATTTAAAATGATAAAATGTAATCTGAAAAGCGCAGAATTGGAGTAATTTTTTATTTTTTTTCAAATTAAATTTAAACGGTTAAATTTTTAACCCAACAGTTAGAGTGTGCAGTGGAGAAAAAACTAAATGGAGGAAGCCAACCCCTAAATAAAAAGTTGTTCGCTAGTTGGGGCATGCATTTTCTTCAGGAAAAAAATTATACTCAAATGCTACCATAAATTCATTAATGCTGAGAAAGTGCTTATATATATATATATATATATATATATTATTCTATTATTTGGTATGCTAATCCCAATAAATTTGAGATATTATCACCTCATTTAAACTAACTTAAACCCCTCTCCCACCATGTGGAACCTTTATTACTGGCAGCAGTCTCATGGGTATATTGGGAATGTCATTGAAATGTTATTTAACATGACCGAGCTCAATTCCCCAAGATTTATCTTGTTTATGAATTAAAACTCTCTTTTTGAATAAAACTGCATAAATCTGAATCAATATAAATATCTAAATCAAAACCAATATTCAGATAATATTTTATATATATATATATATATATATATATTTGTAGATCCGGATAGTTTTGGGCTTGTCCAATGGTTCTTTATAAAAGGTCTGCAAAGACCCAGTCTAGCAGTTTCAGTTCTGGGCTGAAAAATTGGTGTCAGCAGATATTTACACGTTCAAAATGCGAAAAGCAGAATGGCCGCGGGCATAGCCTGGGACCCCTTTAAAAATGTAACAGTGGCAAACGTGTCAGTAGTGTGCGTGTTAATTAGTATACTATGTCGTTAACGTTGCTTCTGCCTAGTAGCTAAGCTTGTCATACTAAGTTAGATCCCAAGAGCTCACCAAACACAAACATGTTCTAGATTTAAAGAATGTTTATAAAACTTTTTACATATTGCCCACCAATAAAATCTTTATATTGATAGTGAAATTTAATCTCATGATCTTACCAATTATAAGCCAAATCTTTTAATTACTGTACCAACATTTATTGGTCAAGCTAGTTATACTTTAATTTCCCACCCTGCTCTCATTTTATAATAATAATATTAATTAGTTAATGATGCTGTGATTATGGATACTGTCTTTGTAATTCATGCATAGAAAGGGTGGTTCCTACTGCTTCACTGTCTAGCCCATTTTCTTTTTTTTTTTGGGTCTTCGGGTTTTACCATCTAAACTAAATGTAAAGCAAAAAACAAACACAAAATGGATCAGAATTAGGACAAGGCCCAACAATGCAGACACTGACCTCCACACAAAAACCGAAATAAAGACACGCCTTTAATGCCTGCAAAGCCAGCAAAAGATGCCAAGAATGTTGGATATGGAGGAGGAGTCATTCGCGAATTAAGATTTAAAGTTTTATTAAAAAATTGTTATTTAAAACTTGACAGTGTTTTAAACAGAATTATTTTTAATAAAATAATATTTTTAAAAAAATCAAAAAAAGAATTTCATTCTAGAACCACGGGAGGGACGCAGCACATTATGGGAAGAGGGGGCAATGTTCCCATGAAATTTGTAAAAATTACACTTGCTTCCCACTTTAAAATTGTAGTTGCCCTCATGAAAAAAATAATTGTCCCACGTTGTTTTTAAATTACCAAGCACACATTTTTAAAAATATTGTTTATTCTTGTATTTAGTATAAAAATAATTTTATGATATCAATGAAGTTAAGATATATTTTAAACTTCTTAAATAATTTATTTATATATTATTTAATTAATATTTAGAATTATATATATATATATATATTTTAAAGTATTAATATTTATATTTGGCATAAATATGCCACCATTGCTAAATTTTTTGTGGGTCCGTCACTACACGGGAGGTACATATTTTCCAATCATAACAGAATATTTCTAAAATAACATTGCAGATTTTGAAGACTAACATGCAATTAAATTTCATAGCAAGATTACATTATTATCCTTCATGTTTAAAAAAATAAATAGTATATGAGAGAAGTTATATTTGCAAGTAACATTATAGACTTGATAAACAATATAATGTAAGGTAATTTGCAAATAATATTTGAAGTTATGAGTGATGTTAGTAGTTTAACAAATCAATAATAATTTTAGACAAAATGAGTATTACAAAAGTGATATTTCAATCTCAACAAGTAACGTAAGGAAATTTACAAATGAAGTTTCACAAGTTACAAGTAAAATTAAGAAAATTTACATTAATTTAAAAGCAAGTACATTATCAAACTTTATAAGATTATAGTTAGCTATCTAACAAGTCATGTATAAATTTACATAAATTAAGTATTTAAAAAGTTTGTAAACTTGACAAGCAACATAAAACAGTTTATAAGTAACATTAGACATTTTATAAAAAACTTTAATAATTTAACACATCATGAATGATTTTTTTTGGGCCAATTCCTTTCCCATGGAAGGAAACTCGCACACACACGGAGCCACTCTGGGCTCAAACCCATGCAGGCCACACCGTGCGTACAGCAGAGTGGGAGTGGTGTCACTTGTGGCACAAGCCATTGGCTGTCATGGATTATTTTATATAAGATAAACACGGCATAATATTTGAATCCTAGCAAGCAACATAAGAAAATTTAAAAGTTAAGGAGATTTACATTAATTTGATGAAAATAGGTTCATTGTATGACTTCACAGAACATTTCATCTTCTACCATTTCAGGGCCTATTTGGTTTTCGTTTTCATTTTTTTATCTTTAAAAACTGTTTTGTAATACAATTTTTAAAATTATTTCCAAAACAAAATAAAATAAAAATGCGTTTGATTATGTTAATTTAAAAATAGTTTTAAAATTAAAAAATAGATTGATAGTAATAGTTATAGATGGTCAACAGTGATAATTTATAATAAAAATTAATCAAGATAACTGTAATTTTTAATAATTAAATATTAGTGTATTTAAAAAAAGCAAAATGAAAACAATTCATTTTGTTTTTTTTTGTTTTTAAAATAAAAAAAAGTCTTAGAAATAATTAAATCAAAAACACTTAACCAAACAAATTTTTAAATTCTTCTATTTTAAAAAATAAAAAAACAGTTTTTAAAAATAGAAATAAACGAGCCTCTAATTTCTCATCCATGAACTCTTTCCTTCATCAAGCAACCACGCACCGTCCAATATAGTTTAAGAATTATTCCAATTTTTAGATTGACGGAACAAACACTCGGATGATCCCACATCAGCTTCACATTCATTCATGGCCCACGTTCTCTGTTTTTTTTTTTTTTCTTTTCAAAAACTTAGTCCTTCTCTCTTATTCTCCACTCTCTAGTCCATCTCTCTCGCTCTCTCTCCTCTATATCTTCGATGTACGACTTACTGCATGAAATGAGCAAGGACTTCAACATCTTTCATTTTTTTTTTTGGGATGATCTACCAAAAAGTAGAAATTGACAGGTGCCTTCAATTGACCACATGGAGGAGTGGGGGAGGGTTCAGTTGATTGATGAAAACAAGACAAACCAGCTTCGGTTGATGACAGAGGCAACTTGAGAAGTTCATTGGTAGTGTGTGAAGTTGGGTTAGATTGAGTGGGGGAATGTCTTCTGTAGAAGTTTCTTTTTCTTTTTAAGTTACGGATAATCAAGTCATTTTCCTTCCAACATTATTTTCAGTTCAATCTAGAAATCTCGCAAATAAATTTTATAATATAATGGTCCCTTTATGAAGTTAATTTCTTCCCTGCTTCTTTATTGAGATTCTCTCAAAAAAAAAAAAGAGCAAAAGATTAATTCACTTGAAAAGACATGATGTGCGCAACTTTTTTTTTTTTTCAATATTATTGTTAGTTAGATTACATGCCTCATTAAGGTAATCTAAAAATTATAATGACATGAACAAAGTCATATACTTTGATATGCATTCCTAAAGGATGTAAAATCAACATACGTGATTACGGTTCTCACTGTTTAAACAAATTATTGAGGTTCCGGATCCTATTTCTCATGTATGTAAGTAATTTAGTTAGGAGTCTGCTTGTGGTTTATTCATTGCACTTACCCAAAAAAAAAAAAAAAACTCTTATAATAAACTCATTGATTTTGGAGGTTAGGAAAAATATGCCATTATCAGTTAATTTTTTTTTAATCATATTGTCTGGAGTAATAATCTTTTATTTCAAGCGAGATTGATGTAAATTTAACCAGAAGCGAAGAAGATGATATCAAAATATATACTCCTTAAATTCGTAGCATAACCTTTATGAAAAAAATGGTTCGGACTCTGTCAGTTAATCAACATGATACATAAAATCTTAATACAACGCGCCAAGAAAACGAGCAAACAAGCAGAAACATTTTGCTAGAGAAACCTGTGTCACTAACGTTAGTCCCTGTGTCTGCAAGAGCAACACAGTATGAGGGCGTCTGGCAATCATCAGCCTCTAGTTCTGCTCCAAAAATTCGTTTATCAGAATCATCATCATCTCAGAGACGAAGCCAAAGTGGAAGAAGCAATAAAATAAGCAGCGTTGATTCGTTGAAGGGGGAAAAGGAACAGAGGAAGGAGAAAAGCCGCTTCCGTGCAATTGTCACTATCTTTTGGAATCAGGATAATCAATGCTTCTGCTTCTTGCATTGCTGTCCTCCATTTGAAGAATCTTATCAGAAAATGGGAATCAGACATTGTTGGCAGGAGATCATTGGATTTTTTCTCTTCTGTGACCTTCAGAAAAACAAGGTGATCTTTCATGTTTCCTGACGATTGAATTGTTTTTCTATTGGCGCATCCGATTCCCTGCCTTTCAATCCTTTCCATCCATGGTGGAACACCGAATTAGCTTCTCTTTTACATAGTTTTTCGTCATGATCATTATTTTAAAACGAAATCCCCAGGCTCGATCACACCCTTTTGCCGCCATAAATCCCCGTTCTCGTCTTCCCCAATTCCCTCAACTCGACGCTTCTTTCTCAGATTTCTATCAATCTTGTCCCATAGGCCAAAAAAATGGTATGGTCAATCCTTATAGTTTGTGTTACTCTTTAAGTCTTAACCCAAATTGATTAACATGCATTTTATATTTGTTTGATTGCTTTGACTTGCAGAGTTTTGAGGATTCTGGGAAGAAGCCCGTGACGGTTGGGCCATGGGGAGGCAGTGGAGGATCCCGTTGGGACGATGGGATATATTCTACAGTCAGGCAATTGGTGATTGTTCATGGCGCTGGAATTGACTCCATACAAATTGAATATGATCAAAAAGGGTGTTCTATCTGGTCGGGTAAACATGGTGGAAGTGGGGGCCTTAAAACTGACAAGGTAATTGTTTCCCCCAACCTTCAAAAACTGAACTAGGAAATACATGTGACTGTGAATATAGAAGTCGATGGGATTTTAAATTTCTGAAGTATGGAACTAGTAGTGGATACAAGATACACTGTATATTTGTGTCATTGATCCTTGCGTCTGTGTCAGTATAATTTTGCTTATTACCTGCTCACTGAACTTGTGCACCATTGTGATTACATGGCACGATTGAGTTGCAGGTCAAGCTTGACTATCCTGATGAGTACCTAACATCAATTCATGGATACTATGGCAGCTTAAACCAATGGGGGACAACCTTTGTTAGGTCACTGAGTTTTGAAAGTAACAAGAAGAAGTATGGACCATTTGGGGTTGAAGAAGGGACATATTTTTCATTCCCTATGGCTGGAGGAAAGATTGTTGGGTTCCATGGCAGGTGTGGTTGGTATCTAGATGCCATTGGAGTGTATCTGAAACCTTTGCAGCAGCAAAACCCATCAAACGCTTTACTTCATTCACAGAACTACTTGTCCAACACCAATGAACAAGTTGGCTACTCTGTGATACAAGGAAGTATGGGTGAAAGCTTTGATATTGTTCTTGCTGTAAGGCAGAAGGATGGTTTTGGTAAACCTATTCCAAACAGTTTCCCTACCCCTCCTAAGATTACTGAAATAAACGAACCTGAACCCATCAAACATCACAAAGAGAAGGTACCAATCACCGTTAAATATAACAAAGAGAAGGTACCTGACACCATTAAAGATCACAAAGAGAGGGTACTCAACACTATTAAAGATCACAAAGAAAAGGTACCTGACACCGTTAAAGACCGTAAAGAGAAGGTAAGAAAATCTTCATGGATTAAGCCTTCCAAGCGTATGATTTTGCGTTCTTCATATCAATTATGGTTCTTTTTCACTAAAATTGTTCATTTCAGATTGCTCGTGCGGATAAGGTACCTTCAAAGGTTGAAGGCGTGGTGACATATGGACCTTGGGGTGGTAATGGTGGAAGCATCTTCGATGATGGAGCCTACACCGGAGTTAGACAAATTAACTTATCACGCAATGTTGGGATCGTGTGGATAAGAATTTTGTATGATCAAGACGGGGAAGCCATATGGGGAAATAAACAAGGTGGGACAGGAGGGTTTAAAACTGACAAGGTGAATTTGAGAGCTAGCAAAACGTTATTGTTACTTATAATCATCAATCTGTGGCAATATCGATTAGATTTGGTTTACGAGCAATTTGAGTGTGATTTTGCAGATAGTCTTGGATTTTCCATCTGAAGTATTGACGCACATAACTGGTTACTATGGACCTGTGATGTACATGGGACCTGCAACGATGAGGTCACTCACTTTCCACACCACCAAGAGGGTGTATGGACCGTATGGAGATGAACAAGGAACCCATTTCACCACAAAGATGAAAGAAGGGAAAATAGTTGGCATCCATGGGAGAAAAGGTTTGTTTCTAGATGCTATTGGTGTGCATGTAATTGAAGGGAAAGTAGTAACACCAGTATCGGGTACACCTCCTTGCAATGCAATCGTCCCTAGAGAACCCAGCATTGCTGAAATAGACAATGCTCTGCCTCGAAAACTGGTACTTGCTAAACAAGCACCATTGGAAGAGGTATATTCCATACAAAACCAGACGAACACTTCAGGCCAGGTACTTTCTAAATGTCTCATTAAGTATTAAATGGTTCTTTTCCCTCTCTTGTATAGGTTTCTTATGGTGTTATAAAAGAACCAGCTCCTTGTGGACCAGGTCCATGGGGAGGGGATGGAGGCAGACCTTGGGATGATGGTGTCTTCTCTGGGATCAAGCAGATTTACTTGACAAGGGTATCAGAAGCCGTTTGCTCAATTCAAATTGAGTATGATCGAAATGGTCAATCTGTTTGGTCTGTGAAGCATGGAAGTAATGGAGGAGAAACAATGCACCGGGTACACACACACACACACACACACACACACACACACACCAAGATACTAGATTTATTTAGTTCGCCCATGCTCTATCTTCTCTTATATTCAATCATTGTTAATTGCTGTTAATTCAGATAAAATTGGAGTATCCACATGAGGTGCTGACTTGCGTATCTGGGTATTATGGACCAATCGCTAAAAATGAGAGACAAGTAGTGATAAAGTCACTGACTTTCTTTACAAGCAGAGGAAAGTATGGACCTTATGGTGAGGAAGTAGGGATGTTTTTCACTTCAACTACAACAGAAGGGAAAGTGGTGGGCTTCCATGGGAAGAGTAGCTTGTACTTGGATGCAATTGGAGTCCACATGCAACATTGGCTGGGAAGTCAGAAAACCTCAAAGTCCTCGCTTTTCAAGCTATTCTGATTTTAAAAAAACTGGACTGTTTGGTTTAAAGGAGTAAGTTTCAATCTGAAAGGAAATTAAAGCTACAAGGTGAGCAAACCATGACATAACTATTTTTGATTCTGTATACTCTCTGAATAATGGTTGTGGTGAGTGTTGTCCTGTCAACCAACAGTGAGATTTGTTGGACAATTCTGAATAATGTGTGTTTGAATGCTACCAATTTAAGAAAAAATATAAAACCATGCGGTTTCTCTGTGTCCAGCAAGGAAATGGTTAACATTGTGTGCTTTCTTTGTCAAGGTATCCCACACATACATGCGCGTGCACCAGACCCAGTCATAATAGAACTTTTGACCTATTCAAGATCAATATATGGTTGTTAGGCTATTGGGGTGTACGTGACATTCAAGATTGTTCATGGGTAGTAGTACGTAGTAGCAGTAAAATACTAAAATTTTCTGTCTTGGCCTTCGCATGTTACGTTCACGAGCTCCCTAGTTTCTTACAACTGTGAAAGCCAACATGTGACTAAACTTGTATCATTATTTTTCGCCCCTCTCGTTATTCTCCCTCTCAAATATTTAAGACAATATATATATATATAGCACTCTATCTTGATAATCTGGAATATAATTAATAGCTGTTTTTTAAACACACACACACAGAGACGACGATAAGTGTGAGAATATGCATGAGATTCACATTCTCTAATTTCATCCTCTTCCTAATCTCTTGTTTCTATCTCTCATATTTAACAAAAGCAGTTATACAGATTTTTTCACTTGACAAAATCTAGATCCAATTAATATATAGACTCATAAACCTTTTCTGCCTCGACGTTTAGCAGTCGTAGGTGTGAATCTTGAAGGATCATGTCCAGGATTTGCCCTTGTTTCTCCGTAGTCGTCGAGGCTAATTTTCAAGGACCTTCCTACCACATTCATCTGTGATTTATCATCTGTAAATATCATTTACCAACCATTATAATTATTCCAGTAAATATATTTAATTTGCGTATCTGTAATATCCATGGTAAGATATCTTTCCTTATTTTAATTTGCATGCATTCACATGAGGAGAAATATATATTCTTAGTCAATGTGATGCAAGAATGGGATTATGAGAATATCATTTTATTCAATAATAAATTAAGAAATACATTTCGTCTTCACAGATTCATGTAAGATGATGAATACTATCAATGAACATAAACTATGGATATATGCAACGAATGAGACTATGAGAATATCATTTTTTTTTTAGGGGTAAAGAAATATAATTCGTCTTCACGGATTCACGTGAAATGATTAATACTATTAACTATTGATATTAATTAATGAGCATAGAGTATGGGAATATTATACAACATAGTAATGGTAATTAATGTGATTTTTTTAACTGGAATGAGTTGAAATGATTATAATTAGTTTGTTGGAATGTGAGAAGGTTAGTGTAAGCTCAATGTTCAAGATTTTGAGAGAAGTAAGAACAAATATATTATATATTGAACATTAAAACCCATGTATCACAGAATGTATTGGACATTTTAAAAGCCAAAAGAATTTGTCACTTGGGAAACAAACATACATTGAACTTGACAAATGGATTGGATTCAAGCACAAATTAGTAAACCAAACGTACATATTTAGGATTTCGTTCCTTTCCTTGAAACAAAATGAACAACTTGACAATTCTCTTCTTAACGAATTCTTTTGCGTATATCTAAGATAATTTTAAAACCGAAATCTAAATTTGAGTGGCTCAGATGATCCATTTTCTACTTTACTTAATGTATAATGACTTGTTAATAATGACTTAATGAATAATGAATGTCTAGATATATCATGTATATAAATTTAAAACAGTTTTTTTTACCAAAATAAATTTAAAAAAGTTCTCTTGATAATTTTTAACACAAGAGTTGTAACCTACATTGATTAAGAGAAGAAATTATAAATTACAAATCAGAAAACATGTCTGATCATATCTGAGCATGGTTTTGCCTAAACTAAAGTGTGTAAATGACTGAATCAAAAACTCAAATGATTAAATTTCACGATCTAGCTAAATTATTAAGAGAAAAAGTAACCATTAATGACTAATTAAAGAACTGATCAATACTGATCTGAAGAAAATTAAGGGGAGCTAGCTAGGAAGAAAAATAGAAGCATCTGATGAGCATGGTTTAGCCCAATTAAACCAAAAAAACTATAAAACCAGAACTTCATCAATATCATTAGCGAGACAGTTAAGTTTAATTAGAAGTAGAAAAGAAAGAAAGTACTCACGATGAGAGAAGAAAAGAGGGGGTCGAGCATTAGACAGAAGCACGAAACTAAGCACAATACAAAACCACAAATAATAGCGACCTCCCAAACCATTCTTTTTGTTTCCTCTTATGAGGTTATGAGTTGGAGAAGACACGGATATTTATAGAGAAGAGATCGCAGAGAAGATTATATATCAAAGATTTATTAATTAATTAGTTCATATATTTATTTTTATTATTGTTTGTGGGTTACACGTTCAACATCAACACAAACCCTATCCCCAACTCATCCACACCCCGTTCTATTTTTGGGTCAACGCAAACATATATTCATGCTAACATTTTTAAATTCTACAACTAGACATTTCTATATACATATATGATAAAACTATTATTATATGTATGTATGTATATGATGCAAGCTAGTAAATAATTAAGCAACAATATTTTGAAGTGTACTTCAAAATTCAAATTTATAAAACAAATAGTCCACCCCACGATTTAAAATAATTAATCAGCGCCAATAAATAAGCCACAAGTTCACGTCACTTTCATTTCAAGTCTCGGAAATTTTGCATAGCTCAATGTCTTAATTATCCGTCTTTAAGGCGTCTGCAGTTAACGATGAGATTATGTTTGGAACACCAAATCCGAATTCATAATTACGAGTATTTTAAAAATAATTAATTAATTAATATCCGTTTATGCAATCCAAAAATATTTGGCAAACAAACCATGTAGTATGTTCTAATTTCGCTTAAATTGTCAACAAAATTAGGTTATCAATTGAACAAAATGCGCACGCTAGTGTAAAATACTACTATTTCACCTCTATTAAAACTGACTTTTTTTTTTTAATAAACAAGGGATGTATTTATATATAATTAAACTAAAGAAACAGTACAGTGAAGTGAAATCCGCTAAAGACAGAGCCACACCTCAAGCAAATCTAGTCACAACAAACTGCATTTTTCATATCACCGCACGAAGTGAAGTGGAAACAAGTGTGGTACCAATTATTCATTTTTATTTTGTAATACAATTGACATCGTAACTAGGTTATAA